>NW_026878653.1:0-23640 GCF_032173495.1 Musca vetustissima | reverse complement strand
TTGAATCTCCAACAATTGGTCTGTTTGCTTTGACTGCTGGCAAAAGTCCAATTAGATTCTAATAAATATATTCATATAGACTATTTTAACAAGACGAATATAAATGCGTCTATATGATCGTGTTAAGACGAATCAAAGGAGTCTAGAAGACCTCTATAAAATGACTATTACAGTCGGTGATCAGATAAAGCCATAAGGTTTATAATAGACGACTTTAATCACTCCTAAAATGATCACTAAAAGTTCGTCTATAAGGACGAAAATAAGTTCGTCATTGTATATGTCTATAAGATGATTAAAACGCCATATAAATGTGAATATAAAGGTGCCTATAAAGTTGTGTATATGCTCGTCTATAAGACGAATATAGGAGGGTCTATAAATATATGACTATAAGATTCCATTAAAATTAAATTTGATGTATATAGGGTCGCCTATTAAGACGACTTTATTGTCGCCTAAAATTAAGACAATAATAAGAACGTCTGTAAGAATGAAAATAAGTTAGTCTATGAGTATGTCCATAAAGAGGATCAAAAGGTCATATATGAAGGCGTCTGTAATTTTGACTATGATGTCGTTTAAAGGTTATTTAAACGGCATGTTCATTACATTTTTTTTTTACCGGGTTAACCTACTTTATGAGGATTTATTTAACATATATGCAATTGAATTGACAATTTAAACCCATTGGGTTAATGAAATCCAGTATAAAGTAAACGTACTGTTATAAAGACCTAATATTTTCTATAAAGGGTTATGAGTTCGTCGCCAAATAAGACGATTTTAAGGTCCATAGTCAATAATATCAAGGTGAATGTAAGGTCGAATATAAAGACTAAATATAGACGTACAAAATATATAAAGATCACTTTAATCGCTTAGACGTAAATGACGATTTATTTGTTCAGTATGATGATGATTGGTTGCTTTTAGTGGTCACTTAGTTGAACGATGTTTTTTCTTTGAGTGTAATATTTCAAATTTGTTTTGTCCTTTTTCGTTGTTATTGTTTTCTTCTTCGTTGTGTATTATGCAAACTGATGTTATTGGACAAAATATTAAAGAAGATATTTTTATATAATATTTTTTTGTAAAAATAAAATCAAAACACATACCACCCATCAATGAACTGTTAAAAGACAATTAAATTTTTATTGCAAGACATAAGAAATTGCGTTTTCAGTTCTTTCATTCTTAAATGAAATTTTAATAATATTATTTCCATTTAGTTCTTTTGTTGATTATTTATGGATACCTAATTGATAAGATACGCGTCTATGATAATTCTGTAACATAATGCCATGTGTTGGTATGCAATTCGGAATCGGAGAATAATACTAATAGCCAAAATATTACAGCGACAAAGACAGATATTTTTATAAAATCTATTTTAGAGATTTGATAAATAAAATATTTACAAATAATTTACTTAAATATGTTATAACTTACCAGCACAGAATTTGCTTTTTGGTTTTGATTGTCTTGTAACTAGGAAGTTATTTGACTTAATAGGTTGAATTCGTTGTTCCTTTCTAAGTGGAGCATAAATATAGTTTGATAATATTGTATCAGTGTTTGTTTGTTTATCAGCATAGGTCTTTTTGCTAGATTGATGAACATAGCTCTTGGTAGGGTATTTGAATGGAACAATTCGTAAGAAATATTTACAGGAGGGCTGTAAAATGGCAGATATGTTTATTAGTAAGGTTAAAAACGTTAAATAATTTAATATTTAAATATTGTGCATTCGAATTTGAGGATATAAATTCTAAGAAACTCGAAAAAATCAAGAAACCAATTTTCCGGAGGTTTGTAAAGAAGACAACAATTTTTAATTTGTTATAAAATTAATTTCATAAACATAATTTAAATATTGAACATTATGGTAATGCTTTAGATCATTTACAATTTACAATCCAGGTTATTTATTAAGGATTAATTAATACTTACTTTCATTTTTCTTTTCTTCTCTTTCATAAAACTACCCATCGGTTTCTTTTTCTTATTATCAGTTTTCTCCTTTGTCTTTTTTAATACAATTTGGTCATTAACATTTAAATCCGAAGCATACAATCCCTTTAATGGCACACAATTTTTTTCGCTGGTTGAATTAATAGCCAATGTCCTAGGTCCCTCCATGGGTATTACCCTAAAAAGGGGATGCAACGGAATTTTCTATTATTAAAAAAAATTCAAACTTACGCCGATTTTTTTATTCGTTTCAAATTATCACTGGTCTTTAGTGTATGCGGACTTCGTTGTTGACAACCATTTAATTCCATTTGAGAACTTCTTTGAATACGTGGTGATTTCTGGACAGTTCTAACAGTTCTGAAAAAATTAAAATAGCAGCAATATGTATTATTAAAAATTTCGCTTTACTTACATTAAATTCTGCATCATCACAAATTTATAAGATTTTAGGAGAAAAAGAAAAAATATTTTTCTTAAATTATGACATGAAATGTTGAATTTCGAAATTTTAATAGTTATACCCAAGGCACATGTGTAAGGTAGTCCCATCTTCGAATTCAAGGCACATGTATTAGGTAGTCCCATCGTCGTCGCCAGGGTATTATAGTTTTGTGCAGCTCCAAGAGTTTGTAACGCCGCGAAATACCCACCTTTAAGTAAATCATATCTCGACCAGCTGTGTCGATCTAGACATGTGTGTCCGTCCGTCTGTCCACTATAATTTGTAAACACGATACAGGCCACAGTAATGGACCAATCTGGCCCAATGAAGACCCCTATTGTTTTTGGTAAAGGTCGGATAATATTTAGGGGATGAAATGAACCAAAAACTTTATTTTTGTCTGATTTTCTGGTTGCTCCAGAGACCCATTCCAGAGAAGGGGATCGGGCCAAAGAATAAGCATGCCTGTCTTGATAAAGATCGGCCAATATTTAGCGGGCCAAATGGACCCTGACTTTTGTGTGAAAAATTACAAAATTTCTCTTCTTTGGCATATATATCTCCCCCTGAAGGACATAGACCCAAGAAGTTGACAGTGTATTCAAGAGGAGTGGTTGGTATTTAAATTGATACCAATTATATTGTCGTATGAGCTCGGATGTGGGAGTTACACTTAAATATTTACAGGTGAAAAAAATCGCTGTTGCAAACATAAATCTACTGTGTTGGGTGCTGTGTCTGCATACGTCCCTGATCAGTAGTGACAATTCAACACGGAGGAAGCCTGCAAACATCAGTTCGAACTGATCAACAAATTGTCATAGCCGTAAAAAAATCCAATTAAGAGTTCAACGGAATTCGTGAGAGGGTTATCGTTCGATACAACCTCAAGAACAGAGCGTGGATGAGATATGGTAGGAGGTCTACATGCCCGGAAACTATCAAGAAAGTTATTTTATTTCTGAAGAAATCGAAAAGCCAGAAAAGACCTTTCGCAAAAATTCATATTCATATGATTGTGATAATATAAAAAAATTGTTTCCTATACATTTAGGAAGTAATGGATCGGATTGTTTATACAAATGTGTTGCAAAACGCTATGGTTCGCCTCGGAGAAGAAAATACACCGCTTGTTTGGGTGTTTCAACTTGACAAGAACCTCAAACATACACCGAAATATGTCAAAGATTGATTATGGGAGTAAAAAATCGGAGTTTTTGTAATAGCCAATCCAAATATTATCCATATGCCATTAATTCGATTCCAATACGAATTGAGAATGTTACACCACTCAGGATTTCATCCAGTGTAGATTCTTGCAGTACTGGAACAGACCAAATGATTGTTAAAACAAGTGAAAAGGCGTTATGTTTGGCAAGGCCGAACTTTGGATACCCTCCACCATAGGTAAAATACCAAAAAGTGGACCTATACCGACATTTCTACAAACCGATTATGTAAACCGTAATACAAATTTGTAAAATTGTTAATGGATAATTATACCCTCAGCCTAATGGTTAATAAGGGTGTATACAATTTGACACGGTAATAAGGTGCCTCATCGAAATATTGGGTTTAGATCCCATGTTTCTTTGGACCAAATTAGATTTTGATTTAATTCAAATTTATTATTTCTTCCAAACTTAGTTGAAGTTCGAAGATGGGTAATATCGGTCCACTCCTTCTGATACCTCCCACACAGGGGCTAGGTCTAAATTTTAGTTTTTATCTCGATATCCTCCGCAGATGAAAAAATTACAGCAGAGTCTAAGAACCAAACCGAAAATACGGAACAAATTAGATAACAATTTTAATATAAAAAATGTGGTTATATAGGGACTACCCCAAAAAGGAGCAGAGTCTTAGAACCAAACCCAAAATACGGAACAAATTAGATAACAATTTTAATATAAAAAATGTGGTTATATAGGGACTACCCCAAAAAGGAGGTGAATATTAATAATTTTTGGTGGAGAGATTTGTTACCATATACGACTGCAAAATACCAAATTTCAGTGAATTCGGTTGAAAACACGCTCAAGAACCCCTAAAACCGAAAATTGGGGGGTACCCTTATATGGGAGCTATGCCTAAACGTGGACCTGCAGACAAAAGACAACCCTATGCAAAATTTTAGCACCCTATCTCAATTCCTTCAGAAGATGATTACAACAGACGGACAGACATGGCTAGATAGTCTTAAAATTTTACCCTGATCAAGAATATATGTACTTTATAGGGTCGGAAATGAATAGTTCGATGAGTTACAAAGGGAATGACAAAATTAATATACCCTCCATACTATGGAGGGAACAGTATCCACGATAACGTTTTTTTTAAGGATTTTTTTGGATGGTTAATACTTAGTATGATATTCCTTGTTATCTTTTACAGCTTTCAACTTTGTCAACATAGATCTTACCAAGTTTTCCGTGTATGATGTCTGAATTTCCCCCATTCTACTACCCTAAAGCGTTTTACAGTCATGGTATGCTGGAGATGTTATGGCTTGTAATATTTTTCTCCAAAATACTCCATAATTTTTCTGTAGGATTCAAATCCGGGGTGTTTGAATCACTTTATAACACTCTATTCGCCTCAAGTTGTCCTACCTTGTATTATTGTACAATGGGTAATGCAATCAAATCGTCCCATCGGGATCAACCTTGTCAACGATGACCACTTTATTGTTATCTGGTACCATCTGCCGAGTAGTCGGTTCAAAACCCATGGTTAGTATCGGTCCACATTTAAATAGAGTTCCCATACAATATTTGTTCATTCTCGTTTAACGCTTCAAATTTCCTTATACTAGAAAAGGAAATGTTGAATAGTTCCGGTATAACAAGTTGAGGTGTGATGTTAATTACTGCAATCCCAGGTTCAAAAGCTTGGATGGAATTAGTGTTTGTAAATGCCTGGATAAATGATCCGCTTTTAAAAACTATCTATAGGTCATTGTTACCGTTTACTTAAGTATTAACAAGAATTTTCTATATAACGTGACTCGTTATAACCACACATGTCGGCAGCATTACCCCCCAACTCCTTAACATAATTAAGTATTTTCGTTTTAATAAAATAAAAAATAAGAAAAACAACTTTAAGCAAATGACCCAATTTCATTTTTGAATTGGGCCGCAAAAATTTGTGTGCTATCATGACGACAATCAATTAACTCTGTTATCAAATAAACCTCAGCTTTCAACACAGAAATCGTGGTGTCACACAAAAAACAATATCATGTCCAGAATTTATGAGATTTTTATTCTAACATAATTTGAGGAGAAAATAATTTACGAATTTGATAAAAATGCCGAACGTGAACATGGCATTGTTATTTATGGATTTTTTAAAAGCCAAAAGGGTTGGTGTCTAATGGCATCGTAATTTGGTTGGTCGGGGGGAACAAGAAATGTTTCACTGTGAATGAATTTCACTTTTTTTGCAAAGGAAAGGAAGATTATCTTATTGGATTCAATGGGTCGAATAATATTTATCTTAACATTTAAGGGAACCCCCATTCTCGGATAAAAAAAGATTATTTAAACTATTAACTCTCAAGAATGTCTCTTCCTATATTCTATATTCCGCTGAGATGTATCACACTTTTCAAGTGTTATACATATTTACAAGAATCACATAAATGCAAATTACGATTTTTTTAATGCAAATGCAAAAAAAAGTTCTCGTCTGTCAGTGGTATTAGAAACATTGAGATAATATTTATTATTAACCTGTTACTGTTAATATTGCAATTTTGAATCTATATTGCAAATTTCAACCATTCTAATACATTTCATACATATTACATTCGTTCACGTTACTATGTGAACGTATATTTAAGTCTAAAATTCCCTCTGCTACGTGGATACAATTTAGAATACTTTAAAGATTTTTTTCTATTGAGAACAACTTGCTCATCTTAATAACATTATTTTATCGCTATTAAAAACTTCCTTCCGCCATATTATAATAACTTCCTTTGGCAAATTGTTTTGTTTACTAATATTTTAAATAATAATTTCATTGTAATAAAATTTAATTTCGAAAAAATCCACATCAATGTAATCAGATTTAAATACGATAAGCTTTTGTTTACTAAATAAATTCACACACACACTCTGGCACAAATAAGAACAAAACCAACTAATTATGTCGTTGTAACAAAATCTGAAATCTCAAGAGGGTATTGATCCATAAGACGGAAATCAAATACCATGAAGATGACAATGGTAATGAGAATGGTGGTGCTGCTGCTGCTGTTGATGATGATGGAACGATGATTTGATTTCATCTTGTTGTTCTTTTCTTTTAATTTTTATTGCTTTCTTTCTTGTTGCAATATTGAATGGTTTTGTAATTAAGGTGAGAATAACAAGAAAAAACAACAACAGCAACAACAATGTAAATAAGTCATATAGTTGTCTTTGACGAACATCTAATGCCCTGCACTAATTAATATTGTGCTTAATTATGAGTGATAGTAATCCAGTAAATGATTATTCTGGCAAAACGAAAGAAGTTCTTCAGAATGAGGTTATATTTGGTAAATAATATATGGAACACTAAATCCAATGGTTACATGCTTATATATATATATATAGGTAAAGTCCCTAACATTAAATTAATGTTTAAAATAAATGTTAATTATATGATGAATTTTTGAAACAAAAAAAAAAAAAAAAAAAAAATTAATTTAAAAATGGGGTGAACATTTGTTAGATAGCTGCTGATTTTTCTATTTGATTAATAACATGGCTGATTGAACAAAATCATAAGGGTAGGGAAAAAACATTGAGGTGTAGCATCTAAACCTCGTTACAATACAAATCTAAATAGTTTAAGCAGTTCGTCTTCGGACGGCTCACAAGAAAGACACATTTAAAGAGTTAATCATGCCTATCGGCTTAAAAATTACAAAATGTCGCTTGCCACGTGTTTTATCGAACTAAACGAAAAATATAAGAATGGTTCATATGGTGTATGGTCCCATACCTTCTATTCTAATAGAAAGTGGACTTGCTGGAGGAGGACCTGCCTCCAGTGTTTAAATAGATAAAAAAATAGTTTAAGACTTAAATTTATTTCAAATTACGTTTTAATCTAAATTTATAATCACCTATGCATCTCTGCAATTTTCCTTGTAATTCAAAAAGGTATTACAATTTCATTTTGATAGTTAAAGCGGAAAGAATCTACCATTTCCGGCAACCTAAGCCGCAGCGTGAAATATCCCCATCCCATTACTAGAATTATTATTGTTGAATTTGGAAAAAATCGGTTCAGATTTGGATATACCTCCCATATATATACATTTTCATCCGATTTCATGTTTAATATGCACCAAATCGGTAATATACAACAGATGAAATTTGGTTTGTACGATTTTTTTTGAATCTGCAAATAAGTGTGCCGAATTTGGTTTAAAGCTGTTCAGATTTAGATATAGCTCCAATATATATGTTCTATCCGATTTCACGTCGAAGTAACTCCAGATCCACAAAATACATCCGATCATCGTAAAATTTAGTTTGCATGTTTTTTATAGGCTAAAAACAACTCAGAAAAATTTGGTTCAGACCCGGTCAGATTTAGATATAACATCCATATATATGTTGCATCCGATTTCACGTTAAACCACGCCAAATTCACAATATGCAGCCGATCATAACGAAAATCAGAAATATCTCTACCAAATTTGATTCAAATCGGATCTGATTTATATATAGCTCTCGCATATATGTTCTATCCGATTTCAACATAAACCACTCGTTTGAAAAGTTTGAAAAGCTTCATCCACAGAAAGTGGAATAGGCTTTTGGAGTTCTTGGGGTGTCACGTTTCTCAGTTAAAATATCAGCAGCTTCTTTTCTTTTACCAAATTCAAAGTTTTTGTTAGTTGCCGCATATTCTGAACAATTCTTAAGCAAAAAATTTTAATTCGAATATAGCCATTCATGGTTTTTGTCTTGCAAAACATTCATGTTTCTGTGACATTTTTCCCAACTTTGCGCTAATTTTAAGCAAAATAAATGAACTGTTTGCTTTAAATATTTCTCTCTTTCATCCGAAATGTTGTCGACATCAATTGCTGTTTTCAAACAAGAAGTGAGCAATTCTTGTTTGAAAACAGCATCAGCTTTTTTCTTTTTGTTACCTTCTTTCGCCATATTTCAAAAAGATCTATTTTTTTATACGGAGGTTTGCATAGAAAAAGATGCATTACTCGCAAAATGCCAAAAATCCCAACATGAAATAAATTGAAAATAACTCATTAGTTATAAATTAATTTATGTGCAAAATTTCAAAGAGGTCATATTGGGTAATTTTTTTTAAATAATCTCACTTGTATCTATATTTTCCATTTTACACTAATTAATAATTGTAAACACGATCGAAACAACACGCATTCAAAATTGACTAAGCACCACTGAAATGTATTGAGCGACTTGCACGGCCCGATTTTTTTCAATTTTGCACAGACAAATCTGTCATTTGACCTATAATGCATTATAGAGAAGCCTCTATGTTTAACTGTTTTCTATGAGTTCCTGAGGTTTAATTCCTGTAGTGGAGGGCTCCGGACAAAAAGTTTACCAACTATCCTGAACACAAAATTCTGATTCTTTATGGAGATTTTTTACAATATTTCAACGACGACGGAAAGATTCGATCGATATTTCAGCTTTAAGATTATCCCATATTTGTGCTCTAAATTCTATAGATATTAAAATGGATCTGCTATAACCAACATTATGAATCACCTATCATTAATCGGCGCAGTTTTTCTTGGTATCCTATTTTTTAGACCCAAGACCTGTAATTTTCTATATAAATTTTGGCATTTGGGGAATTTTCTTTAAAATTGGTTCTAGGATCTGGGTTTTTTGGGGGTTTTTAGATATTAACAGCTAAAAGTAGGCACTTTAACATTAATGAATAACAATATGAGTACTGACGTATAGATGGCGTATGTCAAAAACGAACCTTTTGGAGAAAAAAGTGTTCCTGAATGAGATGAATGATATCTCATTGCTTTCCTTTTCAACGGTTAAATAGAAGAGGTTCCTGAAGAACGTTATTTGGTTCAATACTCAATATTTTAATATAAATGATTATATTAGTCCACACCCAACCCACCAACCAATATTGCGGTGTAGGGTACCATTGTTACAATGTGAACAAAAATTTCCACAACAAATGTTGAAAAACAACAACCATAACAACATCTCTTAAAGGATCAAAACAACATTATGAATAAAATGGATTTGTTATGGGTGCAAAAAAATAAACCGGCGAAAAAAGAAATAGTCTGTATCAATGAATGGCTGCCTTACTCCACAGGCGTTGAAATCCCCCCGCCAAACCAACGACCGGTTGAAAGTGTTTTTTACGTTTCTAAAGTTAACCATTTATGCAGATGGTATGTAAATTTCATAATATTTTGTTGTTGTTGATGAGAATGATGTGGTTGTTGTCATCGTTATTATGGCAATTTTTAGTCTTTGACTTATTTTGCTTGGCAATTGTCATGCATGCGTCTTGGCTTGGTCTTCGCTCTCGCGGCCGATTTGTTGCTGTTGGCCATACGTTGTCATTGAAATGGCTTTTTGGAGTTCTTAATGCCGTCGTATCACATTGATTTTTTTCACCTTTCTTTATAATGCCTTATTTAAAAAAAATTTTTCATTATTGTTGTTGCTGTTTTCTGTTTGTTATTTTCGCCTGGGGAGTGTGGCAAGTGTGTGTGAGCGTTGTGAGTGTTTTTCGCTTTGCTTGAATATATTTTTTTCTTTTTGGTGGGGACTTATTTTTTTGTTATTTATTTATATATGAAACGTGACTTCTTCACGGAATTGTGTATAAATAGGTGCGTTCTGGCCAGCGACATAATCAGTTTGATTTCTACGCGCGTTTAAAGCAGTTCGTTGACTGCTAGTTTTTTAAAGATTCTAACTTAACATAACGTTCAAGAGAAAAAAGGAAACAAACAAATACAATTTTTTTAAAATAAATAATAATTTGTTTTCGTTGACTTCTAAATGGAAAGGTGTTTTGAAAGTTTTTAATAGAAAAAGGTGCTTAATTTATTATTTTGTTAATCTAATAATAGACACAAGTGAATATACGTACATATGTGCATTTGATTATTTTATGTATGTCAGTAGTTGAATCCTCCAAAGAGACATGAAAAAAAACTAAAATAAAAAAGAGAAAGAAATTGAAAAAATATGTATGTTGAACAGAATAAGAACGTGTCTAGCATGTGAAATATTTTGAAGAAAAAAAAATCGAGAATTAAATGCATTCTTTTAAGAAAATTGAGGGAGTATTGAAATTCTAAGTGGAGAAAAAATTAAATGAAAGAAGAAAAAAAAACAGAAAATAAAGACTTTTAAGCCAAATAAATTTTGTTACAAGTTTGTGTCTTAAGTCTTTTGTTTTTTTTTTTGGTTAATTTTTATTGCAAGTGTGTGTCTTAAGTCTTTTTTTACTGTACAGTTTTATTGCAAGTGTGTGCATTCAAACCGTTTGTTGTTGTTATTTTTTTTTTTTTGGTTCTATAGTTTATTACAAGTTTGTGTCTTAAGTCTTTTGTTTTGTTTCTTGTTGATATTTTGACAGACCGCTGTCTTTTACTCACTTTATCCTTTGTGTACATACAACAACGACCATTGCTCATCATCAAAACATGCCGTTAATAAATTTTCTTGTAATTTTATCATCATAATGATTTTTTCGTTTTTTTTTATTCACCAAATGTAAATGTTTTGGTTTAATGGCTCTCATCAAATAATGAATGAATGTGGCGGTCAGCAATGAAATTACATTGATATCATTATCGTTATTTGGTTTCACGTAACGTAATTGATACACATTAATAAATTATTTAATGAATGTCATGTAACGTAAAGGGGTTCTGAGATTTGCTTTATCTGATTTAAAGTGTATTTTATTAGTCGTTAAATTTGTTTTAATATTTGTTTTACGTATTTTGGAAAATTTTTTTGCAAGTGATTTAATAAATTTTATTACTTTTCGACAGAAAGCGCTTAACATAAAAGCGATATATAATTTTTCAAGAGAAATAAATGATTTATGTTTTTGTAAAAAAGTGTGGGTATATTAAATTTGTCATTCTGGTTGAAAGACCTGGAAATATTCTCCGGAGACACCATAAAGTATATTTTTTCTAGATCAAAATAATATACTATATCGATTTAGCGATGTTCTCTGTTGGTGTCACAATAGAGCGAGCAATAAGGTAGAGCCTTAAAATTTTGTACATGCATTGCTACTACTCCTGAAATTGTTTGTATAGAAAATATTTTTATATTTTAGTATAGTCTGCATATAAGGGTGTTTAGGATTATGATTGAGCAGAAAATCCCCTTAGCAAAAATTATCAATTGTGGTCTATTTTGTGAGGTAATTCTATATAATGATACCCTCTATTGTTCGGCATTTTGGGGACTTTTTGGCACGTTTTTTCCACCGAAAAAAGAAAATCTTTCTACTAACAATTGTCTCCATATTCACCATTATTCAGACAGACCGCTGTAATCTTAGTGTAATCTTAGTATTCTGTATTTTGAGAATTTTTTCTTATTTTGGATTTTTATCAGGTGGGGAATCTTCATACCAAAAATTAGCTATATGTATCAACTGTTTGGTATAGCCCCTATATAATGGTATCCCATAATTTTCGTTAATTTGAAGATGTTTGACACGTTTTTCAACTGAATAGGCTATGGTTGCTATTTTGTTGTCTGGTTTGGAATTCTCCCTTATTAACAGTTATAAATATTGGCCGATTCTTGGGTATATCCCATATATAAAGGTCCAGCCCCTTTATATCAATTTCAAGGGTGATAGCCCCATTTTCCTATGTACACTTTCTCCTATGTTAAATGCCCATCTCATTGTCGAACGAACGACTTTTTAATTTAAAACATGTATTTAAAATCGATAATTTTCGAAAAGAGCTTCATTTCTCTCTAACTGTAACGCATTTACACTATTATATAAAAATGTACTATACACTAAAATACCAAAAATATACCAAATAATGAAGGCCTCGATAATTAAAAATGGTCGTTAGAATATGGATAGTCTATGAAAAATAGTAATTCAGACTGGGCCTAAGTATTATACCAGCTCTCTTTGATTCATCCATTCTCGATTTAAAAAAAAATATTTTTTTATTTAATTTGAGCCCAATGTAAGAAGGTCCCTTAAAATATTTTTTTAAATTTTTATTTAATATGAACCTACATACTATAATTTTAACTCATTAGAATAAATTCAATCGGTGAATATCTTGTACTCTTTCGAATCCCTTTGAATTTTGGTTACATATATTCTACTGACCGGAAATCATGTCCGCCGTTTAATAGAACGACTTTTCTTAAAATTATTAATTATTTTTATAACCTTTCGAAGTCTTCGAATACTTATATGCAAATTAACAACACTTCAAAATAATAATGCATGTGAAAATCGTTTTCACTTTTTATATCCTCCACCTTTTTGGTTTTTGGACATACAAAATACCTAAAATTTATCGGAAATGTTATATAAGAACTATGCTGTGTGAGATTGAAACCAAATACGAAAACTACAGGCAATGTGGACTTAGGCCTTAAATATACAGAAAATATCGTATGTATAAACATAGACTTATATTGAATATGTTCTGTGAAGAAGTCTCGAACCGGCCAAAATCGTTAATGGAATTTTTGGTTTTGTTGCTAAAGCCTGCAACCAATATCGACCGTACCCATCGATTACAGTAGGTCCACTTTGATTGGTAAATAAAACCAAAAATCTTTTACAAATTAAAATATCATTTGGAATATTTAAAAAGTAGTCCAGTAATGAAAGCTTTATGCAAAGTGGTCCTATGTCGTTACCGAATTTTATGTTGATCAAGGATAAATACAATCCATGATATATCAAATGGATATTTCAATTCATAGCAATCATATAGCCTAGACAGACGACAGCCTTAATTTGCATTAAAAAATTCTTAATTTGAATTAATATTTACCCCTGACAGACGAGAGTTTCTGCATTTACAAAACATTTTTTTTTGATTCAAAACAATTGTTTGTCTGTATGTAGATGTTGAAGATGTTGGCATTCGTTTCCAATATATTTCGGGATTGGATCTTTAGGAATACATACATGGCATAAAGGAAGAATAGCAGCTACGATGTTGCAAAACAGCTCCCTATTTGAAAGAATGTTGAAATTTGCCTTTATTTATAATTTTTATTTTTGTAAACGTAAACAAATTTGACAACAATTAATTGATTTTCGACAGCATTGCCATATTGAAATTGGTTAATTCAGTATAAATTCAGTTTGATTTTGTGCATTAAAAATGAGGATAATGTACAAGTTAATTTGAATTAAGGCTGTTAATTCAAATTAAGGCAGTCGTCTGTCTAGGCTAATAACCGACATATCCTCCACAAAAAATATTGCTTAAAATGTCGGACAAAGTTATAAGACTACTGCAAACTTTATACTTCGACCAATTTGAAAATATATTTCCGTTTGCTAGTTTTTTTTTTACTTCGATTTTGGATTTGTTCCAAAACCCTTTTTAAATTCGCCTTTAGCTATAGTAGATGTATATTTTTGTTATCTAGAGAAAGTAATCCGTTGTATACCATGATAGAAAGTTTATTCTCTGTAAAAATGAAAATCTTTCTTTTATTTTGCGGAAGTATCAAATTATCAACACAATTTTGTTTGCAAAAATAGAAACACATAATTGATGGATACACCAATAAGTTTCTTTGATGCATACGAATAAAATTGGTAAGAAATTAAAACACTTTTAAATTAAATTTTATACTGTCATAAGTGTATTATGTATTAACAGTATTAATGGCTAAGGGAACAACATAGTTATTGTGGCATAAAATAATTTGTTGATCAAACATTAAGGGTTCTTATTAGATTAGACCTGGTTCTTATATTTAAAATTAATGAATTAATATTTATTTCATAGATATTATTTTCAAATTATCTTAAATTCAGTTTAATATGTTTTAAATCTTTTACTGATATAAGGCCTAATTAAATATATATATATATATATATTAAGAATAATATGTCTCTCTCCCTCTCTATTAAAAAATGTGTATCTGTATCCTCATTAATTTTTAACGAAAATTCACTTATCAAATAGGCAAAATATATTTGCCTATTTGTCTATATCATCATAATTTTTTTTTTTTTGATTTTCATACAAAGTATATCGATTATGTCCTTTGTTATTAAATCCAAAGACTTTCATAGATTTCATAACTTGCCAATTAATTGTATATCTCTCACTCAATCGAAAGTCTCTTTATATTTAATTCTCTATGAAGGGACTAAAAAAACTAAGGTATGTGTCTTAAGTCTTTTGTTTATAGCAGCTAGGTTTCCTAATTGGAAATCGAAATGTCTTTCTCTCTCGCTCATTCTTCCCCTTTCTTTTTTTGTTCACCATGTGAGAACCAGAGAAATACAACTGTTATTTATTAATTGCATATCACTTCACCCACCATGTCATGAGAAACAATGGGTGTGTCTTTAGCTTTTTGTTATTGTCAGGTGCTGCTTCTGTTGTCAAAAATAAACAAATTAAGCCAATCTAATATATAGTTATTAGCACAATAATCTCATCATTATTAATAATGAAAGTGTAACACTGGGGCGTCTGTCTATATTTACATACCCATGGCAAAATTCTCCCAGAACATAATTAATATTTATTAATAACCGTTGTTTAACATTTTTCTACATTGTTTAGTTTTTGTCGGTTTTTGGTTTGTTGTCCAAAATTAGTGACCTCTTCTAGACGATGTGCAGATGTGTAAAATGGCACACGGTTTAGCTTAGTATATCATCTGTATTATGTTAATTTTTTGCCAACTTTGGCAGCAAACGAATTTGTAAACCGGTTCTATGCCAAAGAAGCATAGTTGTCGCCCCAATTAGTAAACCACTCAAGCGCTTAGCCATTAAGAGGAGAACAGCATAGAAATTACTGTCACCTCTTTCTATCGGAACAGAATGAACAGCTGGTAGAAATGCTATGCTTTAGTCTTGCAAACAACTTCTTGTTTGTTTGGTTGTTTGGGGAACCAAGAAGCTCTTATCAGTCTGCAAAATTACAATAACAAAAACAACAACAACACCACAGACACGCAAATCCGTGACTTCACAAAACCAATCAATGGTACAACAAATACACAATATTGTGTTTTTGTTTTCTCAATCAAGACCTATAAAAGAATTGGTATTTTCATTTTCAGACAGTGGCAAAAAGTTGGAGAGTATTAAAAATTGGGTTAATCACTTCTTGAACGATAAGTGTAATTATTGTGGTCACCAACAACAACAACAGATGAAGTTTCTTGTTTTTGGATAAACAATTTTTTAAGAATAATTATCAATGTGCTGCCGTTCCGACATGTGCGAAACAGCTGGAAGGTGTTTTTAAAGTTCTTTTTATATCTGTAATAATGGGACTGTTGTTGTTAATGTTTAACAGATCATAAAGCAGTGTAAGAAAATAACTTATATTAATCGGATGATTGAGAAATTTTGGTGAAAACAGAGATATCAGTTTAAAATAAAAATAATTTTGGCATGTATCAGATAATGTTCGGATTCAAAGAATGAGGGTGGGTTGAATTAAACCCAGAAATATGGAAATTTATATTTTTTTTTAGAGATTTGTAGCAGAATAGCCTAGATATAAAGTTTACGTCGTTATTCGTAAAAAGAAAGTCATTGGATCCACAGATATGTACCAATAGATATATTATTTTTTAGGAATATACATATAAACAAATTTGGTAACACTGCACAGCAAGCTTTTGGGGTTAGAAAATAAGAAACCAGTAGTGAACATTTACCACAGGTCAAGTTTTTGAGATATGACGTGATACATGTGCTATTGGAAACTCTAAAGTTTAAGGATGATGTGCTTTATCCACGCTTACTCGATGCCTGCTCAGAAAGGCTTTCATCCACTTATGGAATCTTATTTATTTGCAATGAAGTTTCAGGATAATAATAAATTATATATGGGTGCCACTCGCCATTCTACCTTCAGTTCGTAGAATATGTAAACTTTCATGTCAATCGGAAAAACTCAGAGTTTTTGTTACAGTACACGCGTAAAAATTATTTGTAACAAAAGTATTTGGCTTTTAGGTTTCCATCCAAAGACAAGTATTCTCAAGGGACATCTCAGACATAGAGGGCACAACAGAAGTTGACTGGTTTATGTGTATTTCAACTCAGGACATGTGGTAAAAACCACTCTATACACTTCACCACACTGTGATAAAGGGAAGAAATTTGACAAAAGTCACTTATTTGGCCCAGAGACGAACCCTATTGAAATTGGAGAAAGCCGGTTCAGATTTAAATATAGCTCCCATATATATTTTAGTCCGATTTTAGGTAAATGGTGCACCAAAGTCCCTGAAAATCATTCAATTTGCATGAATTTTGGCGCAGCGTTCTGAGTTAAGTCTAGAATGATGTGTGCTAAGTTTCGTGAAAATCGGTTCAGATTTCGATATAGCTCCCATATATAGTTTCGCCCGATTTTAGGTAAATGGTGCACCAAAGTTCTTGAAAATCATTCGATTTGCACGAATTTTGGCATATCGTACTAAATTAAGTCTAGAATGACGTGTGCTAAGTTTAGTGAAAATCGGTTCAGATTTAGATATATTTTCGTCCGATTTTTGGTAAATGGTGCACCAGGGTCCCTGAAAATCATTCAATTTGCACGAATTTTGGCACAGCGTACGGATTTAAGACTAGAATGATGTGTACAAATTGACACAACGTACTAAAATTAATATAAATTAATCGCTGGCACGTTTCCTTGAAATCGGTTCAGATATAGATATAGCATATCTTCCATATATAATTTTGACTTACTCATGTTAATTGTACACCAAATAATCAATGGGTGTCTTATTGAGATTAAATTTTAAACAGTACATAGGTTGCACAATGACATGTGTAGGGATTAATGTTAGTCGGTTTAGATATAAATTAAGATCACATATTTAAGTTCGTTCAATTGCATGTCAATGTTCCTTCAAAAAGGCGACATCTTTTAGGATACATATGTAGAATATTCCCAAAGTGGTGAAGGGTATGATACCCTGAAGTCGACCCAATCCGACTTTACTACTTTCCTTACTGGTTTTAACTTAACCTAACCATATCATTAATAGTAAGGTACACTTATGCAAGCATTTTTAACAATATTCGAAACATTTCTGATACGCTCCTTTTGGTATAGCCAACAGCACCGTTTTTCGATTTTTACATTAGTTTTGGGAAGAGGAAAAAGTCAGCTAGGGTCAAGTCCGGTGGTTAGTCGGTCTTTGTTTTTTTGGACGTTCCAATTGGAATGATTTGACTTTGATTCATCACCAGTTATGGCATTTTTAATGTAATTTGTATAGTTCAACAGCTCGGAGCAATTTTCGCTGCCGGACGTTTCATGCCAAAAATTACAAAACGATATGACAATTTTATTAGTAAACTCACTTATAGTATTTTTTTTTAAATAATGTTTTTGACCGTTGTCGTGGACCAGCATATCACAGTTGAACTTGTGTTCTGCTAATAGTAGACTAGATTCCACAGCCAACACTCCAAATATCCTTGCACATTTAATTTAATTTTTTAATCATATAATACAGTTTACAAAAGTCGAAGAAGTCACTAAAATTATCTACAAAAATCCAAATTGTCAATCAAAAATTCGAAAATCGAACATACTAAACTCACAAAATTCTAATATTCCTTTGATCTAGATTTATCCAAATCAATTTGAACTATTTTTCAACCATTTGTGTTATCAGCAAATCATCCAAAAATAATAAATCTTCTTTGACATTTCTGTTTAACCCATTTAATATCAGAAACAATTTTGGCGGAATACCAAATGAGATAATTTTTTTCTTTGCTAATGTAGTTCGTACGTCACCAAATTATTAAAGAAATACTGAATTTTTTTACAGCAGTTCTTAATTTCAATTTCATTTGAAAGCCTTTCACTTAAAAAATAGGAAAAAATTGTCATAGTGTTAGAAATCGAATTTCGGTTAATTTATTCAAGTTCTATGGTTATTGTCACACTTCTTTTTCTTTACCATTTCAACAGTTTCTCTTTATTGAATTTATTTATTTTTAAATTTATATATGTATACAAACAAATTTATTGGCAAGCAAAATTCATTGTCTCAAAGAGACACACATCCATATATTGGTTGTGAGTTCTCCTCCGATCGGTTGAAATTCTTGTGTTTTAGTAACCTTTGAAACGTTACTAGAATAATAATGTGTCGTCGGTGTTCGTTTGCTTCTTTCCGCATAAAACTTAACAACAGGTTGCCAGGTTATATATAAAAATTGTTATATTTTTTCCAATATCTTAGGTGTTTGTTGTGTTTGTAAGAACCATTTTTTTATCCCAATTGTTCTTTGAATATTAATTAATTTTTATTGTTACATTAATTAATTCCTTATTAGACGGAAGTCTGTGTGTATTGTATTGTTTAAATTGCAATTTATATTTGTTTGTATTTTCAAGTTTGTTTCCTTAATTTTTTTGGAAATTTTCCAAAGAATTTCGTTATTGGATTTGTTCGTTATCTTACAAGCAAAGCACATGTGTTTTTTTTTATTAATTGGATTCTCGAAGACGTCGTCTTCTAAATAATAGATTAATAGAAACAAGAAAAAATATCGTAATGATCACACGGAAATAAGTTTCTTATTCGCCAGCAATTAGGGATTTGAAATTACAGCCATTTTGGCTCTAAACCTGCCAAAATATATAAAATTGGCCGGAACCTTCTTTATATCGGAGCTATATCTGAAAGATGGTCCTCAATGTCTTTCCTGCTGCTGTTTATGACGCATTCAATCTGGTTTAAATGTGCCTGAAGGCTGAGATGTCCTGAGAGAATACCTGTCACATTTGGGTCAGGAACAAACCTATTATATTTTCCTGATTTTTTAATTTAATAATCTTACTTTGATTTTAATTAATACAATATTTATTTTCTTAAGATCTTAATCTCGTGATATCGCTTGTTTATTGAATTATACGCTTGTTTTTTTGAAAATGTTATAAATCTGTTGAATAGCTTTTGAAAAGTTGTATGATTTATGTGCGGCATCATCTTGATATATATCTGAATGCGTGTGTGCCTTTTATTTTGTGATAAACGTGAAATGCAAAATTATTTAAACCTTAATTAAAATTCGATATATAGTTGACAGGTAGTTTAGTGATAATTTAATAAGTGGTTCTTTGGTTTTTTTTCAGTAGTACGAAAAATCAATAAACTGGAATGAATAAAAAATTAATAAAAAGTATTTCATATAAAAACACTTTCGTGTGGATCACACAGACCTTTTTTTGAACTTTTAATATTTTTTCGGTCCATCTATAGTAATAATAATAGCTGCTAGACGTCTTGGCTTCTAAGACGTTGAACATTCAGATATATCAGGCGTTTTTCAGACCATCCTGGGATTAGGATTTAGTGGATACTAATTTCATATATTCTTATTTATTTTCTATAATACCCAAACATATTCTACGAGATTGAGGTCCCATGACTGGTAAGGCCAATGACAAAGCCTTGTTAGAAGATGCATTGGTTTCCGAGATTGCAATTATTGATAGATGGCTATAATTAGTGATCTAATGATCGATCACTAGAAAATGTTTCGTCAGTATATAGAAAAAATATGCAATTTTTCACTTCTCCTAGAAGTACCAAGTTGGCAACACTTGACGTAATGAAGATAAATTCCTTTTAGAATTCGGAAAACATTGATTGCCGTAGAAACTATGAAACCAATTAAATGTAAAAAAAACAGCTGGCTATCAATTTTATATAAAGCTAATGTCACACTACGCAAATATTTGACTCAAATATGTTTTATTTTTTTGGCAACAATGTAAAATTTTAACACTCATGATTTTGTGTTCACATTACACACAAATATTTAACAAATTTGGTTTGCTCAAAGAGAAGGCAAATAGCGTCTAAATACTACAGCGAACTTTATATGAGAACTAAAGCAAATATTATTCTATATCGAAAATATTCTGCCAATTACCGAAATTGGACAGGTACCGCCATATGGTTGCACAATGCTGCTAAAATCTTAAAAATAACCGGCACAATGTACAAATCAGCTGTTATTTCCATTTGTTTGCTCTTAGAAAAATATTGTAGGTCCGTTCCAGAACCTAAAATAATCTACTAATTTTAAAAGTTTTGCAACTTTTTACTCAAAAACCGTTCCTGAACCCACAAAACTGGTAAAACATTGAATCAAATTTAAAGAGCACAAAACAAAATGGCGTTCTCTTTGTAAACTTTTTACTCGAGAAATTTGGCCGAGTAAAAATGGTAAACAAGAATACCTACTTCTTATTGGCTGTTATGTTGATTTTTATGTTTGATTGATTTATAGATTGCTTGAAAATATTACTTATTTATCGGTCCAAAAGAAATTACATTATATATAGCATTTTTTCAATGTTTATTAATGTGTGTATTTAAAAATTATACAAAAAATATCATAAACCTAGTGAGGAAAGTAGTAAAGTCGGGCTGGGCCGACTATATGATACCCTTCACCACTTTGGGCACATTAATCATATGTAACAGACGTCGCCTTTTCGAAGAAACATTTCGAAGGAACATTGAACGATCTTAAATATGTGATCTTTATCTATATGCAAACCGACTAACATCAATCCCTACACATGTCATTCTGCAACCTATGCTAAATTTTGTAAATAGATTTAAAGCAAACTTTACACACGCTATTTGGTATACAATCAACATGAATAGGACGAAATTATATATGGAAGCTATGCTATATTTAAATCTGAACCGATTTCAAGGAAACTTGCCAGAGATTAATTTATATTAATTTCAGTACGTTGTGTCAATCGGCCTTTAGTGCACCACTTACTTAAAATCGGACGAAAGTATACATAGGAGCTATATGTAAATCTGAACGGATTTCGAGAAACCTTGTAGTAACTTCAGTACATTGTACAAAAATGTGTGCCAGTCGGCCAAACTTTGGGTCTTTAGTGCACAAATTACATTAAATTGGACGAAAATATATATGGGAGATATATATATATAAATCTGAACCGATTTTCACGAAACTCAGCACACATCATTCTGGATCTAATTCAGTACCCTATGCCAAATTTCGTGCAAATCGGAAGATTTATAGGGATTTTGGTGCCCAATTTACCTTAAATCGGACGAAAATATATATGGAAGCTATATCTAAATCTGACCCGATTTTCTCGAAGCTTAACGCACTCTTTCTAGACTCAATTCCGTGCACTATGCAAAATTCCATGCAAATCGAAAGATATATAGGGACTTTGGTGCATCATTCAGTACACTATGCAAAATTTCGCGCAAATCGAAAGATATATAGGGACTTTGGTGCACCATTTACATAAAATCGGACAAAACTATATATGGGAGTTTTTTCTAAATCTGAGCCGATTTTCAAGAAACTTTACACACGCCATTCTGTACCTAATTGAGTACCCTATGCCAAATTTCGCGCAAATCGGAAGATTTATAGGGATTTTGGAGCCCCATTTATATTAAATCGGACGAAAATATATTTGTGGGAGCTATATCTAAATCTGACCCGATTTTCTAGAAACATACGCCGAATTTCGTACAAATCGAAAGATATATAGGGACTTTGGTGCCCCTTTTACCTTAAATCGGACGAAGCTATATACGGTAGCGATATCTAAATCTGAACCGATTTTCTTCAATTTCAATAGGGTTCCTTGGGCCAAATAAGTCACTTATGCCAAATTTCATCCAAATCGTATCATAAATGCGACCTGTACTTTGTTTACAATTTAACATCTACTGGCGGAGGGACATGCATAAATCGACTCCGAAAGGGATTCTATGCATATTCTCAAAAGGAACCATGTGTATATCTCGTTTCCTAGTGCCTGTTACTAACATATGCACAAAGACATAATACCCTGTACCACAGTGTGGTAAAGGGTAAAAAAGTGACTTTTAACGAAATCCGGTACAATGTAAACGATCTATTACGCTTTTGATATTAGATGTGTCTGGTAACTTTCCAGTAACCTTAACTCAGTAAGAGAGTAAGCCGTTTTTATTCTCTTTTGCAATATTACTGAGAAAAGTAAACAGACAACATTCAGTATGATTCAACAGGTTAAATTTTCACTTTAAAAATTAAAATATTTGGATATCTTGCACATTATTTATGTCAATTGGCCATACAACAGCCGATTCAAAAATTACAGAGATTGCTAAATTTTAGCAAACTTGCTCTCTCACTTTACTATCTTTTACTGGATTTTTGGGTAAACAGATAACATTTAGTAAGACACAACTATTATTCGGTTCAATGTGATTGAGTTTTAGATGATTTTCCAACTAATTTATAGTTCCTTCATAACTGAACATTTTGTAAAGTAGTTCATAAAATACCTACAGGGATGTTAATAAACTGTTTAAACGCATAACCACATATGCCCTATCCTATAACCTTACATTATTATGAAGGTGAGAGTGAAAATCTCATTCCCTTTCTCTTTTTGTCTATTTCCAGTTCCAAAAAGCACACCCTCAATAATTTCAATAAGTAATAATAATTATCAAGAACAAAAGTAAAACTTTTTTACTTCCTAATTTGTAAAATCATGTTGGGAATACACAATATATATGAAGTACAAATGCAACACACACATACACATATATATTCTCATAATGAGTAACTATAAACTCGCGACAAAGAAACAACAACAACAATTATTATTACAAATGTCCAACAGTCATTAAAATAAAACAAACAAAAAAACAGCAACAACAACAGCAAAGTTCGATTAATTAATATGCAAAAGATGTTATATGTAGGTTCCTTATTTCTTTTTATAGGCTGGGAATTATTCATAATGATATGAATGTATTTCATGTGTCGATGTAGTTGTTGTGGTGGAGGTGCTGTTGCTGATTGATTGATTAATGTTACTGTTGTGCATACTTTTTAACAAAAAAAAAAAATTGAAAATTGAATATTGACATATGACTTTTTGTTCTGGCTCTTTTTACAGATAGACA
>NW_026878652.1:0-24071 GCF_032173495.1 Musca vetustissima | reverse complement strand
CTAAGTACAGGTCGAATTTGTGATCCGATTTGGATGAAATTTGGCACAGTTCACTTATTTGGGCCAAGGACGATCGCTATTGAAATTGGAGAATATCGGTGCAGATTTAGATATAGCTCCCATATATACTTTCGTCCGATTTTATGTAAATGAAGCACCAAATTTCCAATATTGTTCCGATTGTGACAGCATTTTGCACAGCGCACTGAATCAGGTCCATACTTATGTGTGAGAAATTTTGTTGAAATCGGTTCGGATTTAGATATAGCTCCCATATATAGTTTCGTCCGATTTTATGTAAATGGAGCACCATACTGCCAATATTGGTCCGATTAAGACAACATTACTGTACTGAATTAGGTCCAGACTGATATCTGCGAAGTTTTATTAAAATCGGTTCAAATTTAGATATAGTTCCCATATATAGTTTCGCCCGATTTTATGTAAATGGTGCTCCAAACTCCCTATATTTGTCCAATTGGGACAAAATTCTGCACAGGGTACAGAATTAGGTCCAGAGTGATGTCTGCGAAGTTTTGTTAAAATCGGTTCAGATAGATATAGCTCACATGTTTCGTCCGATTTTTTTGTGAATGATATAGGGCCTATGTTTGTTAGATTTACACGAAATTTGGCACAGGGTATTAAATTGAATTTAGAGTGATAACAAAGAACAAATGGTGTATGCAACGGTTGCTTAATTTGATCCATGTGTTTATATAGCTCCCATACATTACATTATTTCATACAAATGGTACACCAAAGAATCCAAGTCTGCCCGTTTGACACGCAATTTTATTGATTTCAGAATGGTATGTGTATGTAGTTTTTTAGCACATTTAATATCGCCCTATACCTCCTCCAAAGATTTTATGTCTGTTCTATCTACAGGATATTGTTGATGTTAACACCCCTGTATGTACAAAAAGTGGTGAGAGTATCATATAGTCGGCCCGTCCGACTTTTGAACTTTCCTTACTGGTTTAATACATTTTTTATTCACCAGGAATCCCATATGTCAAATATAAGACAATCCCATTTAAAAATTCGGTTAAAATTGTATTAATATCGAAAAGGAAGTGGAACTTTTAGGTGGGGTTAATATTGGAACAATATTCACATCTCAAAGGAAATACGGCAAAAGACTTCAAAATACCGAAAATGGGATTGTGCCGTTCTATGGAAGCTATACCGAACCTTATCCTAACATTAAGAATTTTTGCTAGGACAAAATCCCTAAAATACGGAATAATTGGTCTACCATTATATGGGGGTTAATGGGGTAATGTTGATAATTTTTGGTAGGGAGATTTTCTACTCAATGAAAATCAGAAATAAAAAAATGCTGCAAATTTCGTTGAAGCATGTGTCTAAGCTCCCGACATTTGTGATGTAGCGTATTCCCTAACATGTGATAATTTTTGGGAGGAACATTTGACACCTCATAAGAACCTCGAAAATCAAATTAATGTTATTTTATTTAAAAAAAAGGTGCTTGAATGCCGAATAATGAAGGTAATATGGGTAAATGTTGATAATTTGTAGTAGGGAGATTTTCTACCCAATAAGAATCAATAATATTAAATTTTTCCTAAATTGGTTGAAACACATGCTCAAGCTCCACCAAATACCGATCTCTATAACAAATCGTAGACATATTTAACCTACATTCGTAATGCCAACCATTCTAGGAGTAGCCGGAGGAAAAATTCTAAAAAATCGACATAGAATTTTATACTGATCAAGAATATATTTGCCTTATGGAGTCTCCGGTGAATATTTCGATGAGTTGCAAACGGAATGACAAATTCAGTAATAACCAGTGAGGAAAGTAGTAAAGTCGGACGGAACCGACTGTATGATACCCTTCACCACTTTGGGTATATTTAACAGATTCACCCTGACGTCGCATTTTTGAAAGAACATAAACATAAAATTGGATGAACTAAAATATTTGATCTTTATCTTTTATCTAATTGTGAACCGACTTAGACCAATCCATAAACACATCATTCTGCAACCTATACTAAATTTTTCATTTGGACATATATAAAATTATGTAAATCGATTTAAAGCAAATCCCAATCGGACACCAATTGATTATTTTTCAGGCCAATTATCATCAAGTCGGTCGAAAATATATATGGGCTACGATATTGAGTAAATGGTGTACTATTTACTTAAAATCGGACGAAAATATATATGGGAGCTATATCTAAATCTGAACCGATTTTCACGAAACTTAGTACACATAATTGTTTATTTAATTCAGTACGCTATGTCAAAATTCGTGCAAATCGAAATATTTACATGGACTTTGGGGCACTTAAAATCGGTCGAAACTATATATGGGAGCTATATCTAAATCTGAACCGATTTTTACGAAACTTAGTGCACATCATTCTAGACTTAATTGAATAAGCTTTACCAAATTTCGTGCAAATCGACAGATATATAGGGACATTGGTGCACCATTTACATTAAATCTGACGAAAATATATATGGGAGCTATATCTAAATTTGAACCGATTTTCATCAATTTCAATAGGGTTCATCATTGGCCAAATAAATGAGCTGTACCAAATTTCATCCAAATCGGATTATAAATGCGACCTGTACTTTGTTTACAATTTAACATCAATTCATATTCTCAAAAGGAACCATGGGTCGATCTAGATTCCTTTTGCCTGTTACAAAGATATGCAAAAAGACATAATACCCTGTACTACAGTGTAGTGAAGGGTATAAAAATGTTGTTAAGTTTGGATGAACCAAACTTTTTATAACCTCCATTCTCCCTCATAAATATTTCAATTCGATCGGGACTAATTAAAGTAAATTGTGAAAAATTAGACGGTAGACTCACAGTTGGAATATTGCGCTAGAACCTTGAACTTACCGAAAGAGTCGCGTATATATATATATATATATTTATATATTTAAAAGCTCACTTTTATAGCTCTCAAAGTTTTTGTAAAATATTCGTTAATTTCAATCCATGAATACAGATTAGATAGTCCTCGAAAAATATTCTTAAAAAACCCATGATTATAGCTTTGGTAGTCCTTCAATGAATATTCACACTTATAGCTCTGATAGTCCTAGAAAGCTAAGCATTAAAAAATCCACGTTTCAATATCTGATATATCTCAATATCTCAAAGACTATTATTTTTAATCTCAGATAAGTCATTGAGTCCTTTCCTTTCAAAAACATTCTCAGCTATAAATGCAATGTACATCGCCGATAGTCCTTATAAAACATGCTTAAAATATTCACGCTTGAAGCAACCCACTATCTGAATTATTTTTATTTTTAATTTCTTCAAACATTGAACTCATATAAACATGCTTTATTTTATTTATCCTATTAGATTTAAGCATATAAATGCAACTCTAGTTTGAATTCAAAATATAACTATAACCCTGTACATAATTTAAGAATCTTATCGATCTTTAAGACTATTATCGATAACGATAAACCAATTTTGTAACCCAGAAAAGGGTATAAAAGAGCGACGAAAACGCAAGAAGTCACTCATTCCGCAATCTCCATTCAAACACGATACATTGTTCTATCCATCTGGTAAGGTTGCGCAGAATAGTAATAAAGTCGGTATTTAAAAAATAATCAAGTCGTTTCTTTATTTATGATTCGCTACGAATTGCGAAGCAAGGAATTGCTGTCAAACATAGCCAACGTTCCATCGCTCAAAGAGAGGTCCTCTTCTACATTGACGCCCAACGAGAGGCCTGTTTCAGTGAAGCCCTACGAGAGGTGTGTTACATTGGCGCAAAACGTTGGGCCTGCTTCATTTATCGCTCAACGAAAGGTCTTCTACACGCGTATATTTCTGTATCTGGTAGTACTACAACAGATATTTTTCTTCTATTCATGATAGCCTTGAAAAAAATGTTCACACTTCTGAATTTTGCGGTCCATCGATTTTTTATTTTTTTTTAACTTTGAAAAGTTAGAAAAATTAAAACAAATATTAATTTTATTTAAAAAAAACTCTGTGGATTTCATATAAATGCCCAAACATTTCCAGTAAATATATAAAATCCTGTTCGCTTTTAGTTTCACCTTTAAGCCTGCCAGCATACCAACCCCCTCCATTATTGTGTCTTAGTAGATTTACATGGTCAATATCATATTTCATTTTTGTTGCCATTAATGGACTTATGCTTTTTCTTCGTTTTATTCTACGAAATGTTAAAAAAGGAACACCCGAAGAGATCCGTCACGAAAGTAGGTGGTGTTATCTACCGAAAAGTGATGTAAACTAAATTTGAATTTTAATACATCATTTATTTTTTCTTTTTGATGGTAAATGTTGGTCTTATGGAAATGAGTGAGGCACCCTGGAATACAAGGCAGGGGCGTCGATGCAGGAGGGCGTAAAAAATAAAAACATGGACTCTAGAGTACGGGTAACTCCAGAAAATATTCATACTTTTTAGACCCTCGGGGATTAGGACTTCCTGTGAAAAATATTAAACAGTGTATGGTAGCCACGCCAGTGTCGAAGTCACGAGTCATATCAGAACTTACAGACAATAAGCCAAGGTAGACAATACAGAAAGATGAGTAGCAATTGTAAACGAGAATGGAAAATGACCAACGATGAGAGGAGGTTACCAACACATCATTTTCAGCTGGAGATAAATGCTAGCCAGGTATAATAATATACCGCAAGCGATATGAGAAGTCTTCCTGTCATTCAAAAAAGACAATGGGATGAAGAAAACAAAGTAGCTATAGCGATAGCAGAGAAGATGTGTCGCGGTTGATTCGGATTTTCAAGTTTGAATTTATAATGTATTCCATATATCAATTTCAGATATGACCAATAAATATGGGTACTGTAAAAAATATGGATGGATATGGCGTGGGTTTTTTAAAAAAATATTTTTCCCAGTACCAATAGAGGTGTGGATTTTTAAAGAATATTTTTTTCTAGTACAAATAGAGGCGTGGATTTTAAAGAATATTTTTTCTTGTACCAATAGAGGCGTCAATTTTGATTAATGGATATTTTTATACTCTACACAACTATGTTGTCGGGGTATTATAGCTTTGTGCAGCCCCAAGAGTTTGTAACGCCGCGAAATATTGGTCCTAGACCCACCTTTAAGTATACCGATCGTCATATCCCGACAAGCTGAGTCGATCTAGACATGTGTGTCCGTCCGTCCGTCCTTCTGTCCATTATAATTTGTAAACACGATACAGGGCACAGTTATAAACCAATCTTCACGAAATTTTGCATGTAGGATGGGTTCTGGCCAATGAAGATCCCTATTGTTTTTGGAAAAGATCGGTTAATATTTAGGGGATGAAATGGACAAAAACTTTATTTTTGTCTGATTTTCTGGTCGCTCCAGAGGCCGCAATTATGGCCCAAACATCGCGAATTCTTGCATGGAGAAGGGGATCGGGCCAAAGAATAAGCATGCCTGTTTTGATAAAGATCAGTCAATATTAAGCGGATCAAATGGACTCTGACTTTTGTGTGAAAAATGGCAAAATTTGAATTCTATGGCGTATATGTTTACTCCAGAAGGATATAGACCCGAGAAGTTGATAGTGTATCCAGAGGAGTGGTTGACCTTTAAATAAATAACTAATATAGTGATGTATCTATCCAGATGTGGGAGTTGCACTTAAATATTTACAGGTGCTTACGTATTCATATATTATTTAGTAACCCATTACCACACTAGAGGGCGGAAATATAGCGCTGATCGCTTTGAAATGTTCCGTGAGGTTCCAGTTATGGTCAAGAACAACGCAAACATTTTCGGCGATGATCAGATTATAATATTGGGATGAAGTGGACCGAAAACTTAATTTTTGTGTTTTTTTCGAATTTGAAATTTAAAGCCGAACATCACAACACAACCCACGGTGAAGGTAATCTTGACATTAAAAGGGCTGTATTGAATATTAGTAATATCTGTTGACCTATAGTCGGTCAAGAGGGTGCAAATATCGCGAAATATTTCCCAAGCTTTGAATGTAGAACAACAGAAAGTTCGATTTTCGTGGAAGTTGTGTAGGGTCGGCCCCGTCCGACTATACTGCTCCGCTCACTGGTTCTAGTATATTTTTAAGTAGCAATAGATTCTCTTTGGATTTGGAGTTGGAGAATCTGAAATCTTTCAACCTAAAATTTTCAACAACAGTCCAGTTTTGGTACCCCCAAATTTTCCGTATTTTGATTACCATAACCTCGATTTTGTCGCACAGTGTATTTTGCCTAAATTTCCTTTGGTGTTCCGCTAAACCACAATACGATTTGCATATATTTAAAAAAAAGCATACAGAAAATAAAAATAAAATTTATTTGCTGGTGTCACTATATTTTTATGCGCCAGACATTTATTGCTTGTCGCCAGTTTTTTCTGTCTGTTCACAGTTTTTATGATCCAACAATTATTTGTTCAATTAGCTTAAAGATTGTTTTCGTTGTTGTTGTTGTTTGCAACTTATACTTCTCCGTCTTAGGTCCGTTAAATTTTTTTTGCAATGCTCACATCATATTTCTACAACAGCCACAACAATAACAATAAATTGAAAGGCAACCGGCTCGGAGAGCAACAGATAAATGAAAAATAGTAGGGGGAAATGTAGCTGACTTTGACTTCTCATACCAAGGATCGGAATTTGAAATCATATTTTGATAGAAAATTAGGTGTGCTGTATGTGGATAGCAGTTCACTTTATTTTTTGCTAAATAGATTCTGGGGAGTTGTTTTGTTTTTTGCTGATGAAAAAAAAAAATAATGAAATAAAAAGTGGGTTAAAAGTGTCAAGGCGTTGTCCGGCTAATTGCATTATTATTAAGTAATTAAATATAAAAATAAAGTGTTTTCAGCAATTAAAGGAGGGGGATAGAAATAGGTGATAATATTAATTTTTTTATATATAATCACACCTATTTGGCTTCGCTGTTTTGACTGCAACTTCATGTATTTAATTGTTCGGCGCCTAAAAGTATGCATCGCACATTTGTTTATAAAATACTGTTCATATGTTTATGAAAAATTTTAGTTGTATAAAACTCCTTTGGAAGCTCATTCTCTATAAAAACTCTGCGGAAAATAGCCTTTTTATAGAACAACAATATTAAAACAACAGAAACTTGTGAAGTCGTATAGCTGAAGAAACCAGTCCTTAGATCTTCCACCTATACCAAACTAGATGAAGGAGATCTTTAGAAATTCTTCTGTCCATAAAAGTTCTTCTTTCTACTGCAAGTATGTTAATAGAAAATTTTAGAACGGATATATATTCATCAAGGAACTGATACAAAATTATTTTTACTTTAAAAAACGACGCCTAAAAGTATGCATCGCACATTAAATTACAAAATACTAATCATATGTTTATGAAATACTTTATATTTGTTGTTACTCTCTATAGAATTCCTATAGAAGATCATGTTTCTGTAAAATCTCTATTGAAAATCTTCTCTATGTAGAACTTCAACATAAGTTTTGCAGTAGAGCTCGTGATATATTTAAAGAACCTTTAGTAAACAAGAAATTCGTTCGACTATAATAATAAGCCTGTTTATAGGAGAAACTTAAAGACCTCATGTCTACCGAAGATCATATCTCAGACGAAGATATTCAGTCTTTAGAAGTCCTTAAGGAGGTTATTCTTCTATAGATGTCCTCATGGACTATACCCAATGATAAAATGCCTGTAGACGACCTAAAGAAATGCTTCTGAGAAGAAGGTTTTCCATCTTTAAATGAGTCAATAAAAAAACTGAAGATGTTCTTCTTCCTCCCTATCGAGAAATATATTCTACGTGCAGGAAACTTATAAACTGTTTTCTACTTCGTAAGTTCTACGAAGACAATCCATCTGTAAAATAAGTTTTCCAAAGGACATTTTTTCAAGGACCAATGTAAGTGTTGATTTTTAAGCGATATATTTTCATGGAATATTTACAAAAAATATTTTTTAAGTCCCAATAGTTGATTTTGAAAAATATTTTTAAGTTCCAATACGGGAACCAATAGAGGTCTTGATTTTTTAAAAATATTCTTTCAGGACCAAAGAATATAATTTCAAGTACCAATAGACGAGTGTATTTTTTAAGGATCCATAAGACGTGGATTTTTTAAATAATATTTTTTCGAAGCCACCAATAGGCGTGGATTTTTAAAGGCTTTTACAGGATATTTTTTCAAGAGCCACCAATAGGCGTGGATTTTAAAGGGCTTTTAAAGGATTTTTTTCACGAGCCACCAATAGGCATGGATTTTTAAGGGCTTTTACAGCATATTTTTTCAAGAGCCACCAATAGGCGTTGATATTTAAGGGCTTTTACAGGATATTTTTTCAAGAACCTCCAATAGGCGTGTATTTTAAGGGCTTTTACAGCATATTTCTTCAAGACCCACAAATAGGCGTGAATTTTTAAGGACTTTTACAGGATATGTTTTCAAGACCCACAAATAGGCGTGCATTTTTAAGGGCTTTTACAGTATATTTTTTTCCAGACCCACCAATAGGCGTGGATTTTTATGGGCTTTTACAGAATATTTTTTAAGAGCCACCAATAGGCGTGAATTTTTAAGGGCTTTTACAGGATATTTTTCAACGACGAATAAAAAAGCGAAAAAAAATTCTTCAAGGCTATCATATAAAGGATACGTCCCTTTTTCCAAGTTTCTATCAATAGTGATTATGGGTACTCAAAGACACCCATGCAGAAAATGTAGCATTTCAGCTTGTGATAGGCCTTCTTACAGACAATATGTAAAATATGTCTTCGAAGACCTCACATATTTTACAACCGAAGTGACTTCAGTAATACTAATAAAAACTAAATGAAATAAACGTGCACCTTAATTTTAATTACGTTTAAAGATGTATTATTTGTAATAGACAACCTCATATATAAATAGAAGAACCTACATACGTCTTCGATATACAGAAGATCTTCCAAAGATTTTATAGAAATGTTAGTCCTTATATAGTTATTCTTTGGATAGAATGCATTGAAATACAGAAAACCCTTCTCAGAAGGATTTTATCACTTTCTTTAGAGACAGGACCTTCTAGAGGTCCTTTAATAGTTTTTTCTATAGGTACACAACTTCATTTTAAAATATAACACATCCAGTAGGTCATTCACAGACCCACTACCTCTATATAGTCGTGAATTTTTTCGGTAGAAAAAATTTTCCTGGTAGCTAATAGAGGACCTTTTGTAGGTGCTATGGAAGCGCATCTATTGGTCCTCTTAAAATATAAAACCTACTGTAGATCTATAGCATATAGGATACCATCCTATGTAATATTTTCAGTTTTTTGGTGGATTCTCTGGTACTCACACATAACTTTGTTCTAAATATTACATAGAACAGCAGATCTTCTAATGATTTTCCATAACTATAAGACCTTTTAGAACATCTAATGAGAAAATGGACAATTTCTGCAAGAGGGATTTTTATGTTCCAAGAAACTGAAATAGCAAATTGCAGTTACTCGATTAGAATATTAATTGAGGGGAACTTTACCAAAATATGGACTTAATGCATAATGATGTTCTGTCGAAAAGTACTTTATTCTCTGATAAATTATAGCTATAATGCTTAGAACTTGAGGGAGGAGCATCAAACGACATAAAATGGTGGAGACCTATATGTGAGTACTATGCCAAAACCTGGACCAATATCTACGATTGTTGTCTATGATGTCGGAATCTGTTTTTTTCATTCTCGCTCAGAAGATTTGTCGGACTACCGCATTCCCTCTAATTCAGAAACGAGGGTCCAGATCCAGATTAAAGACTTTGCAACTTCGAATGTTCTAAATCACAAATTCCTTGTCCGTTACGGATGCGGTTGGTTTTCTGTACATAACCCAAAAAACGAGATTATTCTTTAATTTATAAAAATATTTTTCCGATAAAAAAATATGTCATTATTTCCGAACAAAACTCGTTAAATATTATTTAGGTATTTAGGCTATTGTCAGCAGCAGAATACCAATACCACCATCGGGCAAATAAAATTCTAATCACCCAATTTTTGTTAAATTCAAACTCAATCGAATTCTATGTAACAAAATTGAGAATTCCCTGGGCAAATTTAAATTTCAGTTACAGTTACTTATTCATCGAGGCACTCCCCATTACTGTCGTTTGGTTGCCAGTCTATTTGGTGGGTGGGTAATTCCACCAATCAATTGAAAAACATAAAAAAATATTATTGAACTACAAATGAATAAAACGCACAATAAACAAGCAACTATGTATGTATGTACGTATGTCATCATGACAAGAAATGACAATTGTTGTTGGTCGGTTGTCATCAACAAAAAGTGTATTACGCTTTTAAGGTCCGCTTCGTTTCTATATAACGAATAGAGTAGTGAAACCGAATCGAAAAACAAAATGATTTACAATGTTGTTGAAAATCCCAATCCAAAACAATTTCATTTTCAAATTCCACATCAAATGGATTGGGATTGTTCAGTTGCACAAACACACATACATACAGTCAGACGCATTTGTCTTACCAATGATTCTGCAGTCGGTAGTATGTGGTAGCTCCAAAATCTGTTAACTGCAGGGGGGGCGGGCGGTGTTGCTGGCAGCACATGTGGACATATTTACTAACTGTGACAGCCATTCAACTCGGAATTGTATTCCACCCAATCGCTTTCAATTCGCTCGCTCCCAGTCGAACATTTGCAGCACAAATTTGGAATTTGGAAAATTTGTTGCATTTTACAGTAATGACTGCTGTTTCAATAAAGTCAACAATGACGACGAAACAAAGCTCATAATGCCAAAATCACTGGACGGAATACGAATCACATGTGTGTTTATTCCTTTTTATACCCTACACAGCTATGTTGTCAGGGTATCATAGCTTTGAGCAGACTCAAGAGTTTGTAACGCCGCGAAATATTGGTCCTAGACCCACCTTTATGTACACCGATCGTCATATTTCGACTAGCTGAGTCGACTTAGACATGTGTGTCCGTCCATCCGTGTGTCCATTAAAATTTGTAAACACGATACAGGCCACAGTTATGGATCAATCTTCACGAAATTTTGCATGTAGGATGGGTTCTGGCCAATGAAGACGCCTATTGTTTTTGGAAAATATCGGTTAATATTTAGGGGATGAAATGGACCAAAAACTTTATTTTTGTCGGTTTTTCTGTCGCTCCAGAGGCCGCAATTATGAACCAAACACCGCGAATTTTAGCATGGAGAATTTTTGCAATTTTTTTGCAACGGAAAATTTGTATTCTATGGGGTATATATTTGCACCTGAAGGTCCGAAAACTTATTTTTTGGAGTTTTTTTTTTTTTTTTTTTTGAGTCGATCTATTTGCCACAAGCCGAGCATCACAACACAACCCACTGTAAAGGGAATCTGGACAAGTTATTAGAAGTGCTGTACTGAATATTTGTAATATTTGTTGACCTCTAGTCGGTCAAGAGGGTGCAAATATCGCGAAATATTGCCCAAGCTCAGAATATAGAAGGGGCCCAGGGGCTATATTCCTCGTCCTCCTGGCTATTTTTTATACCCTTCACCACACTGTGGTACAGGGTATTATGTCTTTGTGCATATGTTTGTAACAGGCAAAAGGGAACGAGATAGACACATGGTTACTTTTGAGAATATGCATAGAACCACATTCTAAGTCGATTTATGCATGTCCGTCCATCCGTCCGTCTGTCTCTCTATCCATGTTAAATCGTACAGGCCGCATTTATTATTCGAATTGGATGAATTTTGGCACAGCTCATTCATTTGGTCCATGGACGAATGATGTGTGTTAAGTTTCGTGAAAATCGGTTCAGATTTCGACTTAGCTTCCATATATATTTTCGTCCGATTTAAGGTAAATGGTGCACCAAGGAACCCATAAAACTTTCGATTTGCACGAAATTTTGCGCAGTGTACTGAATTATGAGTAGAATGATGTGTGTTAAGTTTCGTGAAAATCGGTTTAGATTTAAATATAGCTCCCATATATATTTTCGTCAGATTTAAGGTAAATGGTGCACCAAGGTATCTATAAAACTTTCGATTTGCACGAAATTTTGCACAGCGTACTGAATTGAGAGTAGAATGATGTGTGTTAAATTTCGTGGAAATCGGTTCAGATTTAAATATAGCTCCCATATATATTTTCGACCGATTTAATGTAAGTGGAGCACCAAAGACCCTATATATTCTTCGATTTGAAATTGGGCACAGCGTACTGAATTAAGCCTAGAATGATGTGTGCTAAATTTCGTGAAAATGAGTTCAGATCTAGGTATAGCTCTATATATATTGCGTCCGATTTAATGTAAATGGCGAACAAAAGTCCGGAAATTTTTTTCGATTTGCAATAAATTTGGCATAGCGTACTGAATTGGGTCTACAATGATGTGTGCCAAGTTTCGTGAAGATCCGTTCAGATTTAGATGTAGCTCCAATATATATTTTCGTCCGATTTTACATAAATGGTGCACCAAACTCCTAATGTTTGTCCCATTAACACGAAATTTTGCACAACGTATCAGATTCAAACTTGAATGACGTTATTGGGTTATGTTGAAATTGGTGCAGATCCAGCCATAACGTCCATATATATTTCGAACGGGTGTCTGATTGAGAGAAAATTTTTAACAGTGCGACATACCGAATAGCGTGTATCATCAATCATTTTCCAACAATTTGTCCCATCGTACGCAGACGACTCTAAATCTGCCCGAATAAAATTAATCATAGGTTGCAGAAAGACATGATTAGGTTCCTTCGAGGGAACATTGACATACAATTGTTAGGATACACATGTACAATATACCCAAGTGGTGAAGTGTATCATTTAGTCGGCCCAGTCCGACTTTACTACTTTCTTTCCTGGTTTTAATTTAAAATTTTTTAATACAAATATTTTTAAAATTAATTCCACTTGCATCTGTGGTCACAACACCCTTCGCTCTGTTCACTATGCACGTTATCTCATCCCTTGCCAAAGCATATTTAAAACTGTCATTGTTAAGCGCTAAAATAAAAACGCAAAGATTTAAAATGTTTGTCTTTCTATTTTCACCCGAGCTATGAATTATCGTGGTTGTTGTTTTTCATGAAATTTTGTTGTTAAAGCAGCTAGTGACAAAAGTGGCTTAAGTGTACTTAGCTGCTGAAAATCAGTGAAGTGAAAATTTGTAATACGGTTGAGGTATTAAAGACATTGCCAACAAATATGTTAAATTTATTTATTTATTTTTTTTTTTGGAATTTCATATTTTCTGGAGTTCTATCAGAGCCGAATTTTTTTCGTAGATCTACCAAGTGTAGAATGTTCGAAAAATATCTTTTGAAGACCTCTTAAGGCGTAGATTATTTAAAGAACATTTTTCTAAGGCCACACAAGGTGTAGATTTCTTAAACCAAATATTTTGAAGACCCACGAAGCGTAGATTTTTTAAAGAATATTTTTCAAAGACCTCACAAGGCGTATATTTTTTAAAGAATATTTTTCTAAGACCTCACAAGGCGTAGATTTTTTTAAAGAATATTTTTCCAAGACCTCACAAGGCGTAGATTTTTTTAAAGAATATTTTTCCAAGACCTCACAAGGCGTAGAATTTTGTAAAGAATATTTTTTGAGGGCCCATGAAGGCGTAGATTGGTTAAAGAATATTTTTTGAGGGCCCATGAAGGCGTAGATATTTTAAAGAATATTTTTTGAGGGCCTATGAAGGCGTAGATATTTTAAAGAATATTTTTTGAGGGCCCATGAAGGCGAAGATTTTTTAAAGAATATTTTTTGAAGGCCCATGAAGGCGTAGATTTTTTAAAGAATATTTTTTGAAGGCCCATGAAGGCGTAGATTTTTTAAAGAATATTTTTTCAATGGCCTACCAAGGCGTAGATTTTTTAAAGAATATTTTTTCAATGGCCTACCAAGGCGTAGATTTTTTAAAGAATATTTTTTCAATGGCCTACCAAGGCGTAGATTTTTTAAAGAATATTTTTTCAATGGCCTACCAAGGCGTAGATTTTTTAAAGAATATTTTTGAGGGCCCATGAAGGCGTAGATTTTTTAAAGAATATTTTTTCAATGGCCTACCAAGGCGTAGATTTTTTAAAGAATATTTTTTCAATGGCCTACCAAGGCGTAGATTTTTTAAAGAATATTTTTTGAAGGCCCATGAAGGCGTAGATTTTTTAAAGAATATTTTTTCAATGGCCTACCAAGGCGTAGATTTTTTAAAGAATATTTTTTCAATGGCCTACCAAGGCGTAGATTTTTTAAAGAATATTTTTTCAATGGCCTACCAAGGCGTAGATTTTTTAAAGAATATTTTTGAGGGCCCATGAAGGCGTAGATTTTTTAAAGAATATTTTTTCAATGGCCTACCAAGGCGTAGATTTTTTAAAGAATATTTTTTCAATGGCCTACCAAGGCGTAGATTTTTTAAAGAATATTTTTGAGGGCCCATGAAGGCTTAGATATTTTAAAGAATATTTTTTGAGGGCCCATGAAGGCGAAGATTTTTTAAAGAATATTTTTTGAAGGCCTATGAAGGCGTAGATTTTTTAAAGAATATTTTTTGAAGGCATATGAAGGCGTAGATTTTTTAAAGAATATTTTTTGAAGGCCTATGAAGGCGTAGATTTTTTAAAGAATATTTTTTGAAGGCCTATGAAGGCGTAGATTTTTTAAAGAATATTTTTTGAAGGCCTATGAAGGCGTAGATTTTTAAAAGGCATAGATTTTTTAAAAAAAATTTTTCTAAGGCCTCACAGGGGGTTGATTTTTTAAAGAATATGTTTTGAAGGTCCATGAAGGCGTAAATTTTTTAAAGAATATATTTTTAAAAAATATTTTTTGAAGGTCCATGAAGGCGTAAATTTTTTAAAGAATATATTTTAAAAAAATATTTTTTGAAGGCCTCACAATGCGTAGATTTTTAAATTATGTTTTTGAAAGCTTATGATTTTTCTAAAAAAATGATAAAAATAATCATTTGCGACAATTTAAAGTATAAATATAAATTTTCCCATTTAAACCTTGTAAACGCAATTACAATTACATGCTTGACTATTATTATTATGCCAGACTGGCTTGCATTGGGTGCAGAGATAGACTAACAACGAACAGACATATAGACGGACAAAGGCAGAGGGACAATAATCAATAAAAATAAACGCATGAACAAATGATACGATACGACGTTTAACATTGTTAAACTCATAAATTGCACTTGATCGCCGTCTGTTCGATGCGATGGTTGTGCACATTTTTAAAAAGAAATGTAAAGGCAGTGACGCTTAGACACATGCCACAGAGAAGCTAATGCACAGTGGAACGAAATTGAACAAAATTTAAATGAGATATACATTTTTTATTGCTTTATTTAAATTTTGAATTTTAAAATTGTTAAAAAAACTAAATTTAAATATTATACAATGTTTATATTGGTGCTAGCGTTAGTCTTGAAACACAGTGTTTTATCACCATTCATCACTCATAATTTTCTGTGGTAGCTTAACAGCGTACAATCCCATTCATATGTTATGCCATTCATTATCAAAGTGCACATCATCGCCATCCATCCTCAGCGTTTTGTACAACAGATAATGCCGGCTGATAGTCGAACGAACATGTGTAGACACATGTTTCCAGAGCACAGTGCCTTGTAGATGGTACCTCCTCATACACGACCTACGATTTTATTTTTTATTTTTTTTCTTCAACATTTCTTATTCATTGGCTGGATGGATAACTGGCTTAGTGACTGCCTGGCCTGTCCGCCTTGGTTGTTGGCAGCGGGTGAGCTATGTTTTGTAAGAAGTTTGTCATTCTGCTGCGGCTGCCTTGGATTATTTGTTTTAATTTCTATAAGAAAAAAGGGTTAAAGAACTCTGTTGATTGTTTGTTGTTATGGCGTTTCTTTAATTGTTCCATGTTCGTTCGTTCGTCCGCCCTTCTTGTGTATGTGTTTTTTTTCGAATTCCCTCAACATGACGAAACAGTTTTCTTTCAATCAGTTTTGTGGTAGTGGCGGCGGCCACCACCATATTTATTGGTTACCCATAAATTCAAAACTTATCGACGGTCATCGATAAGATATTTGTGAGTTTGTGGGAGAATATTTATGCGTGTGTTAGGTTCTCTTATTTTTATGGGCTTTATTAATTGTTTGTTTTTTTCGAAGTCTTTGGATGATATTCAAAATTTCATATTATCGTAATAATAGTTCTTAGCGGCAAAGAGTTCAGGTTACAAGAACAAATGAATAAAGTAGATTTTTCTCTAAGAATTCTGTCCTCATAAAATAAATGTTTGGACTTGGGAAGATATAGCAAGGCGTAGATTTTTCAAAGAATATTTTTAAGGCCTCACAAGGCGTAGATTTTTTTAAAGAATATTTTTAAGGCCTCACAAGTCGTAGATTTTTTTATAATATTTTTAAAGGCATACAAAGGTGTAGATCATTTAAAGATTTCTTTAAGGCATACAATGGTGTAGATTTTTTAAAGATTTTTTAAGGCATACAATTTTAATAATAATTTTAATAATTTTTTAAATAATATTTTTCTAAGGCCATCCAAGGCGTAGATTTTTATTAAAGAATATTTTTCTGAGGCCTACCAAGGCGTAGATTTCTTTGAAGAATATTTTTCTGAGGCCTACCAAGGCGTAGATTTTTATTAAAGAATATTTTTTGAGGCCTACCAAGGCGTAGATTTCTTTAAAGAATATTTTTTGAGGCCTACCAAGGCGTAGATTTCTTTAAAGAATATTTTTTTAGGCATACAAAAGCGTAGATTTTTTAAGGCATACAAAGGCGTAGATTTTTCAATGCATACAAAGGCGTAGATTTTTTAAGACATACAAAGGCGTAGATTTTTCAAAGCATACAAAGGCGTAGATTTTTTAAGGCATACAAAGGTGTAGATCTCTTTAAAGAATATTTTTTAGACATACAAATGGGTAGATTGTTTAAGGCATACAAAGGCGTAGATTTTTTTAAGGCATACAAAGGCGTAGATTTTTCAATGCATACAAAGGCGTAGATTTTTTAAGACATACAAAGGCGTAGATTTTTCAAGGCATACAAAGGCGTAGATTTTTTAAGGCATACAAAGGTGTAGATCTCTTTATAGAATATTTTTTAGACATACAAATGGGTAGATTGTTTAAGGCATACAAAGGCGTAGATTTCTTTAAAGAATATTTTTTAGGCATATATAGGCGTAGATTTTTTAAGGAATATTTTTTTTAATATGCGTAGATTTTTTAAGGAATATTTTTTTTAATATGTGTTGATTTTTTAAGGAATAGTTATACCCTCAACTATGTTGTCAGGGTTTTATATCTTTGTGCAGCCCCAAGAGTTTGTAATGCCGCGAAATAGACCCACCTTTAAGTATACCGATCGTCATATCTCGACTAGCTGAGTCGATCTAGACATGTGTGTCCGTCCGTCCGTCTGTCCATTATAATTTGTAAACACGATACAGGCCACAATTATGGACCAATCTTCACGAAATTTTGCATGTAGGATGGGTTCTCGCCAATGAAGACCCCTATTGTTTTTGGGAAAGATCGGTTAATATTTAGGGGATGAAATGGACCAAATACTAAATTTTTTTCGGTTTTTCTGGTCGCTCCAGAGGCCGCAATAATGGCCCGAACATCGTGAAATTTTGCATGGAGAAGGGGATCGGGCCAAAGAATAAGCATGCCTGTTTTGATAAAGATTGATCAATATTTAGCGGGTCAAATGGACCCTGACTTTTGTGTGAAAAAATACAAAATTTATATTCTATAGCGGATATATTCAACCCTGTAGGAAATAGACCCCATAAGTTGATAGTATATCGAAGAGGAGTAGTTAACCATTAAATTGATACCAATTATATTGTCCTATGTACTCGGATGTGGAAGGTAGACTTAAATATTTACAGGTGCTAACATATTCAGATATTATTTAGTAACTCATTACCACACTAGGGGGCGAAAATATAGCGGTGTTCGCGTCGAATTTTTCCATGAGGATCCAGGTATGGTCAAGGACAACGCCTATAATTTTCCGTGATGATCTGATTATAGGTTTTTGTATTTTTTCAAGTCCTCCCGCCAGACCAAACTCACACTTTACAAGACGCTGATACTACCCGTGCTATTATATGGATCAGAAGCATGGGTACTTGCCCAAGCAGATGAGGCAGCTCTTGGGATGTTTAAAAAAATTCTGTGAAAGATCTACGGGCCGGTCTGCATCGACGGTGAATATCGGCGTCGAATGAACCACGAGCTTTACAATTTATACGCGGACATCGACATAGTCAGTCGTATTGAGCTGCAGCGACTACGGTGGCTAGGCCATGTTGTGTAGTAATATGTGTTGACCTCTAGACGGTCAAGTCCTCTAGACGGTCGCGAAATATTGCCCAAGCTCAGAATATAGAGCCAAAGAAAGTTATATTTTCGTGGAAGTTGTGCAGGGTATCATATGGTCGGTCCCGTCCGACTATACTGCTCCGTTCACTGGTTTTAAATATATTTTGTGGAGGCCTCAGAAAACCTAGATTTTTTAAAGTGTATTTTGTGAAGGCCTCAGAAGGCGTAGACTTTTGCAAGAATATGTTTCAAAGGCACAAAAAGGGCTAAATTTTTTAAAGACTTACTAAAGTGTGGATTTTTAAAGAATAAGTTTCTTAGGCTTACTAAAGTGTGGATTTTTTAAATAATTTTTTTCCTCCATCCTATTTGGGGTGTAAATAAAATTGATAATACGATTTACAAAACTTCGATATATTCGGCAGAACCATAATGAACTTTATTCGAAAAAATTGCACTAAAGGGCCTGGCATGGGTTTTTTTTTTTTTCGATCGTTCCCACGCCACTCTTACCCGCCCCTGCCGACCGAGGGGGCCTCCTCCCCATAACGTAGGGAGAACGTACACCCCATAATCCGGATTATGGAGGGTTAGTAATGTTGGGAAACACCGGCTACAGTAAACATCAGCCGGTTAAACAATTTAAAGTTAATTAATTAAACACAACAATAAAGACAAACACAAAACATAAACATCTGGCAACTGCTTGCACTCTACAGTTCTAAATTTAGAATAGAATTTTTAATTACATGTATTGGATCAGATAAAGAGATGCGATTATACAGATTGTTATATATTTCACATAGTGATCTAAAGGGATTACATAACTCATAATTAGATCTCACTAAAGGAAGATAAAGCGGTATATAATTACGAGTAAGACGTGAAGGTACATTAAACTTGATTTCACCGATTAGAAATTTCGAGTCAATTTGACCGCGTAAAAGTTTTATTAAAAATATAGATCTCAGCATTAAACGTCTTCGTTCTAGTGTTGGGAGATTAATAAGTTTTAAACGATTTTCATAAGGAGGGAGTCCTTCAACTGTACTCCAAGGCAAACCTCTAAGAGCAAATAAGAGAAATTGTGTTTGGACAGATTCAATTTTTTTAGAATAACAACTGTAAAACGGGCTCCACAATATACATCCATATTCTAATGTAGGCCGAACCAGACTAACAAATAAACGTTTAGTCACATAAGGGTCGTCAAACTCTTTAGACCATCGTTTTATGAATCCTAGTAAAGATTTGGCTTTATTTACACATGACTCAATATGCAAATTAAATCGCAATTTATCATCTAAGATAACACCAAGATCAACAAAGGAATCAACATTGTCTAATTTGTAAGAGCCTATAAAATAATTGGTAGGAATTGAACGACATTTAGAAAGGCATAATTTTTTACATTTTTTAAGATTCAGTGACATACCGTTAATACTGCACCAGTATTCAAGAGAGTGCAAATCATTTTGTAGATTAAGGGCTTGATTTAGTGAGTCTAAATTTCTGAAAAGTTTTACATCATCAGCAAACATCAACACTTTAGAAGATTGAATAACTGATGGAAGATCATTAAGGTATAACACAAATAATAGTGGACCTAAATGGCTACCTTGAGGAACTCCAGAATGAACATCAATATTTCTAGAGAAAATATTATTATAAGATACGCTTTGAGTGCGGTTTTGCAAGTAGGATGAAATCCAAGTCAAAATTTTGAATGGAAAACCCATGGCGTCCAATTTAAATAATAAAAGTTTGTGTAACACCGTATCAAATGCTTTACTAAAATCAGTGTAAATTACATCTGTTTGTTGCTTTGTAGAAAATCCATGGTGTGCATGGCATGTTAATTCCATCAGATTAGTTAAAGTCGATCTCCCTTTTATGAAACCATGTTGACAAGGTGAAATTATTGGCGAAACGAAATGAATTATTCTACGTGATACTAGAAGTTCGAAAAGTTTTGGAATGGCGCTTAATTTTGCAATACCCCTATAATTTTCAATAATATTTCTGCTACCAGATTTATGTAAGGGGATAATGAAGCTAGATCTCCAGGACAGTGGAAAGTACCCTGTAGACAGCGAAAGATTAAAAATAGCAGTCAGGGGCTTATACAGTTCATAAGCACAAGTTTTCAATATATTCGCAGGCACTCCATCAGGACCTGGGGAGCAACAATACTTTATTGAAACTAAACCATTCAACACTTCATCTTCTGTTAGAAGAAAATTAGGGAAATTGTTTATTTTATCAATATTAAAAGCATACTTTGAGTTGAATGTGAGTGTAGAGTATGTACTTTGAAAGAAATCTGCAAACATGTTTGCTATTTCAACCGTATCAGCGGAATCTTTACTACCATACTTCATACTACTAGGAAATTCTCTAACTTTTCTTTTAGAATTAACAAATGCATAAAAGCTTTTGGGATTTAACAGAAGGTTTTGTCTCATTTTGGTCAGATGATTTGAATAGCATTTTGAATTCTCTGTATTGTATTTATGTCTAGCTTTAGAATAATTAGTATAATTTAACAATGTATTGTGTTTTTTAAACTTTTTAAATAATCTACTCTTAATGTTACGTAAACGTCTAAGATATGGAGTAAACCATGCTGGCCCTCGGTCCAAACTAACTTTCAGAACGGGGACTGACATTGATAGGGCATTATTTAACACATTATAAAAATATGAAACACACGAATCTATGTTATTTTCAAATTTCCATTCAGTATAAGATAATGTGTATCGCAATTTATTGAAGTTAGTCTTCGCAAAGTTTAATTTTTGAACAGGTTTCATCCGCATAGTATTTTTTAAAGAGTTATCTGGCAGTTCTAAAGTTACACATAATGTTGCATGATGTTTATCTTCAGGTTTTACAAAGGGTGAACATCTACATAATGATATGTTTGGGAAGGAAGAAAAAACAAGATCGAGAATTCTGTTTTTGGTGTTTCTTACATTATTTATTTGAAGCAAACATCGATCATATAGGGTTCTGTAAATAAGTCTTTCTCAAGGAATATAATACACACGAGTATGGCTCAAGGACTATTAGAGCACAAAGTTTTGAATTTTTAAAAGGATATTTAGTCAAGGACTGTAAGGCTAATTTTTAAGAGATAATTTCGGAGCACAAGCGTAGGATTTTTAAAGTTGTTTTTTTACTCATAAAATAGCTGCAATAATGGTCCCGGTACCTTGTAATGTTTTCTCAACCCATGCTGTTACTTTGGCATTCATTTGAATTTCAATTGGTAACATTGGTAGTTGGAATTAACGAAGCCCACCCTCTAGTGAATGTAACAGAGCCAACGTGGAGCAACTCAATCTTGCAGTCAGGCAAACAACCATTTCCCTAGAAAGTAAACTTTTTCGTGTTCCGTTAATGTACCATCCTTTTTCCTCCTCTGATCCTTTGCCACTATCGGAGACTGAATCCCCAGTAACATTGTTTTCAATTTCAAAAAAACACAAAAGCTACAATTTCGACGAATTCTTAAATAGTTTTTGGTGTTTGTGCCGAATGGTAATGTCGACGGTGGTCCATGGACCAGTAGTAGAGTAGAGCAGTGTGTAAATGAGTAAGTGGAGAATGTACTTTTTTGTGTACAGACAAAGTTTTTAATTTCAGGGCATTCATGTTGCAATTTTGTTGCAATTCTGTTTCAGTTCTTTTTTTTTTTTTTTTTTTGTGGGGAAAGATAAAGATAAGTTCTGGAAACCTAAGTTTTAATGCATAAATTGAATTAGAGGTGTAAGATTTTAATTGAAATGGGCAGATATTGTATTTAAATCCACAACAAAGGCCTCTTTTAAAATAATACATGAGAAAAAATATTCTTTAAAAAATCTACGCCTTGGTATGCCTTGGAAAAAATATTCTTTAAAAAATCTACGCCTTGGTATGCCTTAGAAAAAATATTCTTTAAAAAATCTACGCCTTGGTATGCCTTGAAAAAATATTATTTCAAAATCGACGCCTTATTCGGCATTGAAAACATATTCTTTAAAAATGCATGCCTTATTGGGCCTTGAAAAAAAATTATTTTACCAGTAAGGAACGTAGTAAAGTCGGACTGGACCGACTATATGATACCCTTCATCACTTTGGGTATATTGTCATATGTTTCCTTACAATTGCATGTCAATGTTCCCTCGAAGGAACATACTCATGTCCTTCTACAACCGATGCTAAATTTAATTTTATTCGGGCAGATTAAGAATCGTCTGCGTGCCTTGGGACAAGACTCAATGTGATACGCTGTGCAAAATTTCGTGTTAATCAGACAAATATTAGGAGTTTGGTGCACCATTTATCGGGCGAATATATATATATATATATGTAGGAGCTATATCGAAATCTGAATTGATTTTCCCGAAACTTACCACACATCATTCAAGACCCAATTCAGTACGCTATGCCAAATTTCGTGAAAATCGAAGGATATGTAGGTACTTTGGTGCACTAATTAAATAAAATCGGGCGAAAATATACATGGGAGCTATATCTAAATCTGAACCGATTTTCACGAAACTTAGCACACATCATTCTAGACTCAATTCAGTAGGCTGTGTAAAATTTCGTGTAATTCGAAAGATATATAGGTATTTTGGTGCCCAATTTACCTAAAATCGGACGAAAATATATATGCTATATCTAAATCTGAACCGATTTTCACGAAACTTAGCACACATCATTCTAGGCTCAATTCAGTAGGCTGTGCCACATTTCGTGCAATTCGAAATATATATAGGGACTTTGGTGCACCATTTACCTTAAATCGGACGAAAATATATATGGGAGCTATATCTAAATCTGAACCGATTTTCACGAAACTTAGCATACATCACTCTAGACTTAACTCCGTACGCTGTGTCAAATTTCGTGCAAATCGAAAGATATATAGGGACTTTGGTGCACCATTTACTTAAAATCGGACGAAAATATATATGGGAGCTATATCTAAATCTAAACCGATTAGCACGAAACTTAGCACACATCATTCAATACCCAATTCAGTACGCTGTGCCAAATTTCGTGCAAATCCAAGGATACATAGGGACTTTGGCGCACTTAATATATAAAATCGGACGAAAATATATATGGAGCTATATCTAAATCTGAACCGATTTTCACGAAACTTAGCACACATCATTCTAGGCATAATTCAGTAGGCTGCGCCAAATTTCGTGCAATTCGAAATATATATATAGGGACTTTGGTGCCCCATTTACATTAAATCGGACGAAAATATATATGGGAGCTATATCTAAATCTGAACCGATTTTCACGAAAGTTAACACACGTCATTGTGGTCCAAATTCAGTACTCTATGCCAAATTTCGTGCAAATCGAAAGATATATAGGGACTATGGTGCCCCATTTACCTTAAATCGGATAAAACTATATTTGGGAGCTATGTCTTAATCTGAACCGATTTTTTTCAATTTCAATAGTGTTTGTCCTTGGGCCAAATAAGTGACTTGTGCCAAATTTCATCCAAATCAGATCATAAATGCGATCTGTACTTGCGGTCTGTACTACTTTACAATTTAACATCTAGAGACGGACTGACATGCATAGATCGATTCAGAAAGTGATTCTTTGCACATTATCTAAAAGAACCATGTGTCTATCTCGGTTTCCTTTTGCCT
>NW_026878651.1:0-23734 GCF_032173495.1 Musca vetustissima | reverse complement strand
GTATACGGATATAGCGACGTTAAATTTTGTTCATATACTATTTAGGATAGCTGCATTAAACCCTTACACAGAAAATAGTTCTGTAGCCACTGAAAAAATTCGGGCCATAAAGGGTTAAATAGCCTCTTTTTTGAATTGTACGAATTCCAGTATCAGACTTATTTTTGATTCTTGTAAAAAAGAATACAGAGAATGATTTTACCGTCGATTTTGCTTTAGGTTTTCTTGATAATGGAGTTTTATTTTTCAGAAAGAATGTACTGCATCTCCCGAATGCAGGGATGTAGCGATGTAAAATTTTGTTCATATCCTATTTAGGATAATTGCATTAAATCTGTGACCAGAAAATTGTTCTATGATTACGGAAAAAATTCGTAACTCAGAGGGTTAAATATACATCCATGAATAGTCACCATAAAAATGTCTCGATATTTTGAAGTTTTTGGATTCATTTTCTCACCGAAGTGGATGTTATTTGGTATACCTGGTCTTATTTATTATTTTCCCAATTATTGATAAATAAATCTTTTCCTCAGAGGCAACAACAAAATGTTAGGCTAGATTATGATGTTCACGAGAGGGGACAACGGAGTGCACAGTTTTAATATAGTTTAATATTGTATTGGGATTTGGTTCCGTAGACAGTTAAATTTCAGTGGAATTTGATCATGTCGGAACAATGCGACTATACAGCTCCGCTTACTTGTTTTCTATAAATTTTATAATTGTATGCTTAGTCAAATTTTCTAACCGAACAGGCTCTGTCACATTTCCAAGGCATTTTATCTATATAGTCCTGTTCTCAGTACAAAGTTGCCATCGCCTTTCATTGGACGAAACTTTTTGTGACCCTCGAAGAAAACCTAAGAATATTATTTTTTTATTAACAGTTTTGTAGCCAATATTCTTTAAGGCGATTAAAAAATCAAGTTCAATTGCGAAAAGAGAAATCGAAAGAGAAATTTTCAAAACACCAAACAAAAATGAAAAAAAAAATCAAAAAGTCCATGAATTGTTAGACATCCATTGAATTTTTTTCTCATTTTCCAGTATTTGCCAGCAGCAGCAACATAATTGACCGATGTATATTTTGGGTGAATTGAATACATTTAACTGTCTAGCCGTTTAAGAATGCTGTTGTAGTTGTTGCTGTTATTATACTAGTTTATGGTTAATTTTGGTTTACCGAAAAATACACAAACGATTGTAAATATTTAACAAGTGGAAATTGAAAAATGTTTAACCTCAGAGATAATTTGAATTTGTTTACTTGTGTGTGGACGTGTGTTTCGGTGTGAGTGCATTTACTTAGGATAGGTAAAGGTCTTATAAATTGTTTTGTTACGGCGAGTAAATATAATTTCGGCATAATCTTTTAATATATATATATATATTGTTAAAAATAAATAAATAAAAAATGTATTTAAGTAGGATAAAAGTCAGCTAGAATAAATATTTACAACTAGTTCGGTAATATTTGAAAATATCGTCCCTGTTGTCTTGTTATTTGAATATATTTCATACATTGCCGTGCTCCTTAGGGAATGAACCCTTTTCAAATTAAGAAATTACAAATAGAAAAACTTTAGCTACGTCGTAGCCTATGTTACCTTTGTTAAATTTCCTATGTTACCTTTGTCCATTGGAAGGATGTTAGAAAATTAGAAAATAGCTGCTAATGGAGAGAAAATTGTTTGATATCGAAAATCTCATATAGTGGAATGAGAAAATACTAGACAAAACTCACAAAAAGAGAAGAAACCATGAACACTGAATTCTTAACGTTTAGACTATGGTGTAAACGATTACTGATTTTGAAAATTTACTGGAGACGCAATAAAGTATAGGCACAAATTTTGTTACTACTCCTAGGATTTTTGATATTTAAAATGGGATATATCGGTACAGTCCTATAACCTTGCTGCTTTCCATTACAATTACATTTTCATACCCCTAAAGCATTCTATGAAAATCTCGAATGGAAATCCGAAATAATTGCTCAACATTTTCCAACAGTCTATAAAATTCGAATTCTTCAGAAAAAATATATCTGTCATAATTTCCAACATTTAAATAATAACATGGAAATCTCTTTAACATTTCTTTAAAACAGCTTAAATTGTTAAAAAAAAGTAAAACAAATATAAAGTCTGTTCTTGGTAACAAAAAACTTAATCATACTCACCTGTAATTTGTAAACAATTACAACAGAAATATCTTGCAAAGAGAGCGGTAGGGGAAAAACAATTATAAGACGATTCAAATTGAAAAACAAACACATATATACACGTTAAAATAATATATATAAATCTTCATACATGCATATTCTACCGAAAGTAAATGTATGTGCCATACGACGACTGTTTTATTTCATTGCTTGCACTTTATTGCTGGGGAAATAAATTTTATACTCGTTTCGCAACATAAATTACATGGCATTGCTGTTGAACACCATGATCAACGTAATTACTATTGTGTAGTACAAAAAAAAAAAAAAAAAAACAGTAAGGAACGCAGTAAAGTCGGACGGGGCCGACTATATGATACCCTTCATCACTTTAGGTATATTCAACAGTTGAATCCTAACATGCGTCGCATTTTTAAAGGACCAGTAAATTGAAATTGGATCCATAAACATGTCATTCTGCAACCGATACTAAATTTTTCATTTGGTCAGATATAGAAGCTATATCTAAATCTGAACCGATTTCAGGAAACGTTACACACATCATTCGATACCTAACTCATTACGCTGTGCCAAATTTCGGGCAAATCGAATGATATATAGGGACTTTGGTGCACCAAAGTATATATGGGAGCTATATCTAAATCTGAACCGATTTTCAGGAAACTTAACACACATCATTCTAGACCTTATTCATTACGCTGTGCCAAATTTCGTGAAAACCGAAAGATATCTAGGGACTATGGTACGCCATTTATCTTAAATGGGATGAAAATATATATCGGAGCTATGTCTAAATCTGAACCGATTTTCAGGAAACTGAACGAAATTATATATGGGAGCTATATCTAAATCTGAACCGATTTTCAGGAAACTTAACGCACATCGTTCTAGACATAATCCATTACGCTGCGCCAAATTTCGCGCAAATCGAAATATATGTAGGGACTTTGGTAAACCATTTACAATTAATCGGACGAAAATATATATGGGAGCTATATCTAAATCTGAACCGATTTTCAAGAAACTTAATTCACATCATTCTAAACCTAATTTTTTACGCTGTGCAAATTTCGTGCAAATCGGAAGACATTTAGGGACTTTGGTGCACCATTTACATTAAATCGGACGAAAATATATATGGGAGCTATATGTAAATCTGAACCGATTTGCAGGAAACTTATCACACATCATTCTATACCTACTTCATTACGCTGTGCCAAATTTCGTGCAAATCGAAATATATGTAGGGACTTTGGTAAACCATTTACAATTAATCGGACGAAAATATATATGGGAGCTATATCTAAATCTGAACCGATTTTCAGGAAACTTAACGCACATCGTTCTAGACATAATCCATTACGCTGCGCCAAATTTCGTGCAAATCGAAATATATGTAGGGACTTTGGTAAACCATTTACAATTAATCGGACGAAAATATATATGGGAGCTATATCTAAATCTGAACCGATTTTCAAGAAACTTAACTCACATCATTCTATACATAATTCATTACGCTGTGCCAAATTTCGTGCAAATCGGAAGATATATAGGGACTTTGGTGTACCATTTACATTAAATCGGACGAAAATTACATGAAATCGGGCGAAAATATATATGGGAGCTATATCTCAATCTGAACTGATTTTTCCCAATTTCAATAGGGTTCGTCCTTGGGCCAAATAAGTGACCTATGCCAAATTTCGTCCAAATCGGATCATAAATGTGACCTGTACTTTGTTCACAAAAATACAAGGACAGACGGACATGCATAAATCGACTCAGAAAGTGATTCTATGCATATTCTCTAAAGGAAACATGTGTCTATCTCGTTCCCTTTTGCCTGTTACAAACATATGCACAAAGACATAATACCCTTTACCACAGTGAAGGGTATAAAAATCCTACTGAACAGACACCAGTACTTGTAATGTAATTTAGGAACATTTAAGCAAATACTTTTTAGTTTATTGTACTAAATTAAGTACTTAGCCCTAACATTTGCACTGTGTGGATTAAACGGTAATAATTGTAAGGATGGAGAATTTTTTTCTGGATAATTTGTATTCTCCGTGATGGTAGTGAGGAACATTTAATTTGACTATACATTTTCAAGCGAAAATATATTCACCTCAGTATGTATAAGACCTTTTTTTGTTTTGTATTGAACGACTGTTGGGCTGTTGATACAGAATGATTTTAGTTTTCTATAACAGGGCCTATTATCTTCTATTAGTGGAACGTTTTTATAAAAAAGACAACTATTTATTAGTGGGGAATGTATGACATTGTTTGCCGAGGGGTAAGGCAGGGAAGACTATAGTTTCGGATCACGCCACTGATCCTCATCAGTTCCCTTAGTTTTTTGTTGGGATATTCTCCCCAGAAGCTATTGCTTCTATACAAAAAACCATTCATACCCAAATGTCTCTTGTAACAAAGCGAAGTACTTAGCTGCCCAACGACATAAATTGCATGAAAATTTCGCTGGAGCCTCACTTCGAGGTTAACAAGGCATTTACAAACAATACCACACCTTTCCCACTGTTGTGTGTTGTCACATCGCGACAAATGCACACAACGACTTTGTTGGTGTGCTAGTATACAGCAATAAACCAAACAGTTTAAACGTGCCTGCGTCTACAACTTCAGTAGTGTTGGCGGTTTATTTGGGATACCATTTGTATTTTGTTTCTGCAAAATAGTCAGGCTGAATCCCAGTTTGTAGTTTTTATAAAAAAAAAAAGATTTTTTCTTAATATTCTATAAGGACAATTGGTCTCCTATAAGAATATCTATTAGTTTTCTATAAAAAGACCTATTGGTTTTTTATAAGTAGGCCTATTAGTGTTCTTAAAGAAGATCTTTTGGTATTCAATAAATAAACATATTGGCCATTTGTTCTACCATTAGGATACATTTGGCAATTTATAAGAAAACTTATTGGTTTTCTATGAGAAGATATTTTGGTTTTCCAGATGAATACCTTCTTCTAAAGGAGAAATTTGGATTTCTATAGGAGGATCTTTAGGTGTTATTTTATAAGACTTTTAATATTCTACAAGACAACTCTGACTGCTTGATTTGTAAACGGATATATCTATAGCAGATAGCATTCTAGTCTGTCATGAGAAAAAATTTTAAAGTCTCAATGGTTTTCTGTAAGAAGTATTTTTCCCTGTATTATGAAGATCTATTGGTATTCCCCAAGGAGACCGTTTATTTTTCTGAAAAAAAACATTGGTATTCTTTAAAAAATATATTTTTGGTTGTATATATTCGATTATTTTTTAATTTTTCTGCAAGATAAGCAAATCAATAGCCGTTTGATCTTCTCTAAAATGATTTCTACTATAAAATTTATATTTTGATTTTCTACAGAATTATACTATGTGAGTCTAATTAGAGTTTTTACTGTGAAATAAATCTTCAGTTCATTTTAAAAACGTCTTGCTTTTCCATAGACATTCATTATCGTCCAACAAATACACTTCTAATCTTTCATCAAGGTGATCTACCTTTATGTTCACAATAATTTTTGTAATAATTAATTACTATTTTTTCTCTCTCACACACAAAACCTTGTTAGGAATTCCACTGAAATTATTTTATAACAAGCGACATTTTATGTCAATGCTATTATATAATGAGCAAAAATAAAACCCACAACATATTTATTGTTTGTGAGTGGTGGGGATAAAAACGAAAAACCTGCTAAGCTCATATACCATTTTCCACACAATTACCGAAAGCCCTCCACACCACTTGCCCATGACATCTACCTGTAGCCCATAAGTGGTGTAAAACCTTCTTGAAATACTAATGACCAGAATTGTAGCCATGGCAAAAATTAATAACTGTTTTGCTACATAACAAAATAAACAGGACAAAAATGACAGTGTGGCAGCATAAGTGTTTGTGTTGATGTTGTTGTTGTTTGGTTTCCATGTTTTGTCATCTTCTTCTTTGCCCGCTCTGTAAAGAACACACTCTAAATGAAATTCTGTGAAAATCTACCCTCTTGACTTTACGCACACATATACATTTTTATTTAAATGGAATTTTAAAACGCAGACGTATTTGTGGGTATTCGGAGTAGGCGGAAATTGGGTTGTCATTTGAGTAAGGATATCATTTTCACACTCAGTACGTCATTCAATAAATGATAAAATGTTATAAACCACAAATTAATGTCATAATTGTAGAGTATAACTTGTAGCCATTGGTTTTATAAATGGAACTGATTAAGTAGATCTAGCTTAGGTGTAAGTGGAACATTTCAATTTGCTGTGCCAGATTATTTAGATATTCAGACACAATTGTATGATGGAAAATAGTATATGGCATAGGTATATTTTTGTTCTAATTAAGAGATAAATGAGTTTTTACTATACGCATAAATATTTCCTAGAGAAATATTATTTTTGGATTGAAATCGATTATTTTTTATACGAAGATATTCCAGAATGTAATACCAATATAAACTAATGTACTATATATAGAGATAGAAGGCCACGTAAATTTTTTGTTTGTTATAATAAAACACAACGTTGACTTTTATTGATTTGCCATTAATTATTGTGTGTACATTATGACGTATACGCATTATTTCCATTCGTAAACAATTTGCTATATAAATCATACGTCATGGTGGAACCCTTGACAAACCCTTTGAACGTAAACGATAATGTATTGTTATTAACTATTAATAATTTATTAGCCGACAAAAAATATCAACTGATGTTTAATTCGAATAAAACACCCATAGAATATTGAACAAGTGAACGAGCGTTAACTTCGGCGACCCTCCACCATCGATATACTAACAGATACATGCAATGAAAATATAGGGAACATACCAAAAAGTGGGCATATACTGATAATTCCGCAAGTGGGCATATACCGATATGTAAACCATTATGCACACCAAATACAAAATTCAGCAATTTTTAATGGTGATTTTTCCTAAAATCTGTAAGATCCAAAAAGTGGACTGATACTGATAATGCATGGTAGAGTATAAAATCCTCAAACTACTGTAATTTAGATTACAAAGTTATATGAGGCTATGCCTAAAGGGGGACCAATATTGGTTACATAGTGCAGGAAATAGTGAATATTTGGGGATATCATTATATGAGGGCTATACCTAATTAATTACCGGTATATGTCAATTTTAACCCAATATTTTAATTGTTTATCTCAATTATTTCCTTCAGGAGGCATCACTATATTGAGGAGATGCCTAAATATCTGCCGATATATTTCATTATAGTCATGTTTGAGTCTTTTTTATCACAATATCTTTAGAAGGCGGAATGCTTACAACAGATGGCTAAATAGCCGTTGTAGGGTAAAAATTTACTATTCTCCGTAACGACTACCCAACCACAACACACGGAATAAATCAGATAACTATTTTAATATAAAAAGGGGGTTATATGGGGACTACCACTAAAAAGGGTGAAAATTAATAGTTATTGGTGGGGCGATTTGTTACCATATACGACTACAAAATAAATAAATAATTTTCAGCGAATTCGGTTGAAAACTGTGCTCAAGAACCTCAAAATATCGAAAATCGGGGGTACCCTTATTGGGGCAACCCGAAAAAATTGACCTAGATTTATAATTTTTTGTGGAGAGATTTGCTACCCAATAAGAACTAAAATTACTAAATTACAGCCAATTTGGTGAAAAAAATCCGATAAAAACCCCCCAACAACTGGAAATTGGGAGGTACCCTTATATGGGGGCTACCAGAAAAAGTGAACCTATATTTATAATTTTTAGCGGGGAAATAAGAACCCCATGTACCAAATTTCAGCGAATTCGTTTGATACCGCGCTCAAGAACCATAAAGTACCGAAAATTGGGGGTACCATTATATGGGGGCTACCCGAAAATATGGACCCATATTTATAATTTTTGGTGGAGAGATTTGCTACCCAATATGAACTCAAAGTACCGAATTTCAGCGAATTCGGTCGAAAATGCGCTCAAGAACTAAAAAATACCGCAAAATCAGGGGTACCCTTGTATGGGGGCTATCCGAAAATATGGACCCATATTTATAATTTTTAGTGGAGAGATTCGCTACATAATAATAACTCAATGTACCAAATTTCAGCGAATTCAGTTGAAAAACGCGCTCAGGAACAAAAATACCGAAAATTGGGAGACGAGCCTATGCAAAATTTTGGCGATCTATCTCAATTCGTTTAGACGCTAGAGTGATTACAACGAAAATTTGGGGACGAGTCTATGCAAAATTTTGGCGATCTATCTCAATTCGTTTAGACAGACAGACGGACATTGCTATATCGTCATAGAATTTTACGCTGATCAAGAATATATATACTTTATAGGGTCGGAAATGATTATTTCGATGAGTTACAAACGGAAAAACAGAATTAATATACCCTACATACTATGGTGGAGGTGCAGATTACTTTGTTGTATCAATCATACACAATGTAAGAATGATGTATTCGAATAATTATTTATGTATTGATGTATTCCTCAAATTAAGAGATGCACTGATGTCAAATTTAACTGATAACCTATTTATAACCTATTTGAATCCCATCAAAAATATCAACATCATCCGCAAATAATTGTGAATTTTCAAGAAATGTAAACATGTATATGGAACAATAAAAAACTTCAGGAATGAAATAAATAATTTATCTTTTTCATCAGTGGTGTATGTGAGCATAATTCACAAATTAATTCCTTCAGTACACATCTCTTACACCACACAAATATCGTGTATTCAACAACCTTTGAGTGCTGCCTACATTCAATTCTGTTTGAATTTCTCGCAATACTTTTTTATATGTATGGATTATATTTCTTTGAAAAAGCTTAGATTGTATGTGTTATTCCAATTATCTCACACATATGCAAGCTATTCACGCAAATGAGACATATTTTAAGGATGATTCCAATAATAACGCATGTGGAAAAATGTTCAAATAGCGTAGTGTAAAATGTGACGTAATTTTGTTCTAGTGAAGGCGATGAAATACTTGTTAAACGGAAATTCTTTTTTTGGCTGTTTTACGGTATTCGTAAATGGGGTAATCCAAATCACACCTCCTGGTTTGGATTATCCTATTTATGAATATTCAAAGTGTAAAACTTTTAAGAATTTTTTTTAATTCAATATGGATCGACAATCCAATGGATTGTCCGATTTGATCCAAAGATAAATCGTAACACTTTTATCAAATGTAGACCATGGGGACCATCGGTTATATATTTTTAAGGCATCATTGTGAAAGTAATTATCATTTCCGAACAAGTGAAGTTGAATTAAAAATATTAATTAACAAAAAGTGGTAAGCAGTCAAAGTCAAAATTTCTATCTGAAAAAAGTGAACATTTTTTATCCATGAAAACAAAGAGAAAAACATTTTTTTTCTGATCGATTTTAAACAATTTTCTTTGGGAAAATACATTTTAAAAATCGGCATTCTACTCTAGGTTCTAGAAAAAATTATCTTCGAAAAATACACGCCTCATTTGGCCTTTGAAAAAATATAATTTAAAAAATCCAATAGGTATTGGAAAATATTCAATTGGTATTAATTAAAAATTCACAATTTGTTGATCCCGGAATATATATCTGGCCTTCCTGAAAAAATAATTTAAAAAGATGTCCATATCTCTAAATTCTCGTCTGGTAGTAAACCGGATTTTAATGGCCTACAGTGACTCTTTACATCTTGCCAAGATTTTTTCAATACAAATCCAGGTTTCAAAGGTGTTAGTAACATTTTCCCACCAAATTGACAAAGAATTTGGTGGTGAAGGGTTTTTATACCCTTCAGCACACTGTGTTACAGGGTATTATGTCTTTGTGCATATGTTTGTAACAGGCAAAAGGAAACGGGATAGACCCATAGTTCCTTTTGAGAATATGCATAGAATCCCTTTCTAAGTCGATTTATGCATCCGTCCGTCCGTATGTTGTTTGGCCCAAGGACGAACCCTATTGAAATTGGGAAAAATCGGTTCAGATTTAGATATAGCTCCCATATATATTTTCGTCCGATTTGAGGTAAATGGTGCATCAATGACCCTATATATCTGTCGATTTGCACGAAATTTAGTATAACGTACTGAATTGAGCCTAGAATGATGTCTGCCAATCTTCCTGAAAATCGTTTCAGATTTCGATATAGCTCCTATATATAGTTTCCCCCAATTTATTGTAAATGGTGCACCGAAGTCCCTATATATCTTTCGATTTGCACGAAATTTAGTATAACGTACTGAATTGAGCCTAGACTGATGTCTGCCAAGTTTCCTGAAAATCGTTTCAGATTTAGATATAGCTCCCATATATAGTTTCCTCCGATTTATTGTAAATGGTGCACCAAAGTCCCTATATATCTTTCGATTTGCACCAAATTTGGCATAACGTACTGACTTGAGCCTAGAGTGATGTCTGCCAAGTTTCGAGAAAATCGGCCCAGATTTAGATATAGCTCCTATATATAGTTTCGTCCGATTTCATGTAAATAGTGCACCATAGTCCCTATATATCTTTCGATTTGCTCCAGATTTGGCATAACGTACTGAATTGAGCCTAGAGTGATGTCGGTCAAGTTTCTAGAAAATCGGTCCAGATTTAGATATAGCTCCCACATATAGTTTCGTCCGATTTCATGTTAATGGTGCACCAAAGCCCCTATATATCTTTCGATTTGCACCAAATTTGGCATAACGTACTGAATGGAGCCTAGAGTGATGTCGGTCAAGTTTCGTGAAAATCGGTCAAGGTTTAGATATAGCTCTCGTTCGACCGATTTAATGTAAATTTAGTCCAAAATGATGGGTGCCAAGTTTCGTGAAAATCGGTTGAGATTTAGATATAGCTCCCTTTTATTATAGATTGATTTTAAGTAATCGACGTACTAAATTTTGTATAACCTAACCTGTGACAAGTTTCGTTGAAATCGCTTCATATTTGGATATAGCTTCCATATATATCATCGCCCGATTTTAAGTACATTTGGCATCAAACTTCTTATGTTAGTCAGATCGAAATCAAATTTTGTACAACGTACAAAATTGAGCATAAAATTGTTGGGTTTTCAAGAAGTACAGGCATAGTCCAACGGATGACCTATTTATATTTGTTTGAAGTCGATTTACATATTTTGTCCCATTGTAACAAACGAATGATATGTTTATGTATAGATCTAGGTAGATTCACATTTAAATAAATATCATCAGCTGTTTAATATACTCATTGTGGTGAAGGGTATCATATAGTCGGCCCCGTCCGACTTTAATACTTTCCTTACTGGTTTAAGGTAGTAATTGTCAATTTTAAATCCAATAAGTCATATTTTATTGTTAAATCTGATGTACTTTTTCGAGTGTACCTAACACATTTTTATAAACAAAATATTGCATTTATGTTTAAAAAAGATTTCATATGTTTTTAATTGAAACATATCTTTTGTTAATTGATTTATAAGGGTGTTTTTTCATATACAATACTGGTGGGAAATTTATATTAAAAAAAGAGCAGAGGAACAATATGTTTATTCTACTAACAATGTCATAAACCATTTAACTGAACAGCAAAACAAAAAATACGACAAAAACAACAAAATGTTTAAAGCTAAAATGATAACAAAAACACGGTCAGAATAACAACAACAACAAACTCCTAGATTTGAGACAGCTGAACAAAAGACCATCAACAAGTTTGAACTTTGCCTGGCAGTTGGTACTTCTGGCCATACGTGTCGTTGGCTGTGTGTGTGTGTGTGTGCGAATGTGCGCACTCAGCGAATATATAAAGCCATACAATCAACAATGACACACAAAAATACACACGGACATACGTAGTGGATATGCGAGCGTGTCTATAAAACGTAGCGTAAGCATTAAAGCACAAGACATTGCTAAGGCCATTATCAATAACCATCTAAAATGACAACAAAAATAAAAGCGTCTACATCGTTTAGTTTGGAAACTTGCAGGCAACAACCACGCATACAAGCACACTCATACATATACGCACGCCCCCCTTACACGACACGACCATCTAAGCTACCCACACCAAAAAAGTTTCTTTGGCATGACATGGTGCAAAACAAGACCAACAAAAAATAAAACGAATGAACAAACGAACACATAAACGGAGATTAATATTTCAGATTATACAAACACACCTCACCACACACATACATATATACATATAGCTTCTTTATCAGTAACGTCCCTGGGTATGGGAACGTCTTTTGGTTTGGGTAGTTGGTAAAAACACATACGTTCGTACGTGACAGTGTGTAAATATCCACTCAAGTTTTATTTATAGCAACAAGTTATGCTTACGCTTCTCTAGATGACTGGCTTTCTGTCTGTCTGTCTGTCTAGCTGCCTGCCTGTCTACTGTCTGTCCTTTTACTTCTGCTTAGTTCAGTTCTGTTCATCCATTACCATTACAGTTTATCCGGTTTTCTTAAACTGGGTTAGTATGCATTCCGACATTTTGGAGGGAGGAACACATGTAAGGATATATATGGAGAAAGGTGATTTACATACATATAATATTTTATATATAAAAAAAATATATACTAAAAAGAACAACAAACACATAACTTGTTTACACAACAAATGAAAGTCGAACGAATATTCATGGTTGCAATGAAGATGAAAATCCTGCATTTTGTGTGTGAGTGGAACTTCTGGAGAGCAATATCCAATGGTATATAAAATGATACAACATTTATTTATACTTAATTTTTTACTTTTTATTTTTTTATAATTGTGACACTTTTAAGATTATTCGTAAACGTTTCCAATGCATATTGAAATATGTAATTCGTTTTTATACCCTCCACCATAGTATGGAGGGTATATTAATTTTGTCATTCCGTTTGTAACTCATCGAAATAATTATTTCCGAACCTATAAAATATATATATTCTTGATCAGGGTAAAATTCTAAGACGATCTAGCCATTTCCGTCCGTCTGTTGTAATCACGATTCTGAAGGAATTGAGATAGGGTGCTGAAATATTATTATTTTATATATTAAATCAGTTATCTAATTTGTTCCGCGTTCTGTGTTTGGTTTTTAAGACTCTGTTGCAATCATTTCACCTGCGGAGGATATCGAGATACAAAGACTAGAACGTAAGGTTCGATAATAAACTATATATGAACTATAAACCGCATTTAGGCCTAGCCCCTCTTTGGGAGGTACCAGCGGACCGCTATTCCCCATCTTCGAATTTGAAATAAGTTTGGAAGAAATAATAAAATGGTCAAAGTTTGGATGAAATCAAAATTTTCTGAAACAAATTTATAGTCTAGAACCAATATTTTCGAGGCCCATTTTCATAGTGTCAAAGTGTATACACCCCCATTAGCCATATGGCTGACGGTATAATTATCCATTAAAAAATTCTGAAATTTGTATCATGGTTTACATAATCGATTTGTAGAAATGTGGGTATGAGTCCACACAAAATGTTAAGTTTTCGGTCCACTTCATCCCAAAATTTGTATCTGATCATCACCGAAAGTTATAGGGGTTGTCCTTGACCATAACTGGTATCTCATGGAAATTTTCAAAGCGATCAGCCCTATATTTCCATCCTCTAGTGTGGTTTTGGGTTAGTAAATAATGTCTGAATACGTAAGCACCTGTAAATATTTAAGTGCAGCTAACACATCAGAGTACATACGACCATATAATTGGTCATTAAAGGTCAACCACTCCTCTTGAACATACTATCAAGTTTTTGGGTATAGGTCTTTCAGGGGCAAATATATACGCCATACAATACAAATTATGTCATTTTTTCACACAAAAGTCAGGGTCCATTTGACCCGCTAAATATTGACCGATCTTTATCAAAACAGGCATGCTTATTCTTTGACCCGATCCTCTTCTATCGCGGTGTTTGAGCCATAATTGCGGCCTCTGGAGCGACCAGAAAATCAGACAAAAATAAAGTTTTTGGTCCATTTCATCCCTTAAATATTAACCGATCTTTACCAAAAACAATAGGGGTCTTCATTGGCCGGAACCCATTATACATGCAAAATGTCGTGAAGATTGGTCCATAATTGTGGCCTGTATTGTGTTTACAAACACACATGTCTATATCGACTCAGATAGTCGAGATATGAGGATCGGTATACTTAAAGGTGGGTCTAGGACCAATATTTCGTGACGTTACAAAAAAATACCTTTGTAAGTTTTTTTTCGCTGTAGGATATTTTTTTTTTTAATTTTGATTTTTAAAATTTATTGATTACAATATTACGATAATGGTCGCCAATCTTCATCAAGAAATTGAAGAAAGCTTAGTTGTCCTACCATTTCTGTTTTAACTCAACAAATGTTGTGAGAATGGAACAAAAACGATTGGACCTGGAGGCTTCATTTCTAGAATCCATCATGGTTTTGTAGCAGCGTTATGATGTGTAAAGTTTTAATCAGATTGAATAATCCAATCGCTTTCTCTGGAATTAATAAATGTTCAATATGCCGGCCCTTTGTGTGGGAGATTCCCGAAGGAGTGGAACGAGAATTCTTATCAAGATTTCGTAAAAATTTTATTATATGCATAATTTTGAATTAATTCGGATACTCCGTATACATTTTATTGTATATTTGTAGACTAGGTATTAGAATGGCCTGTGTAAGTCTCTCCATCTTCAAGTTCCGTTTAAGTCGATGTAGACATATGTGTCCATCCGTTTGTGCATCTGTCCATTGTAATTTTTAAACACAGTACACAGGCCACAGTTATGAGCCAAATTTGTCATTCCGGTGCGATTCAGGCCACAAACGATCACCATTATTTTTGGCAATGATTCGTTAATATTTAGCGCATGAAATGGATCAAAAACTTTACAAAACGAATTTTCTGATCGAAGTGTCTGTACTTAGTTTCCTTAGAGGATCGAAACCTCTTGGCAGACAATCCGAACTGATTTTATGTATTTTTGAATGAGCAGCTCATAAGGTTGTCATATCGAAGTCTATATACCCTCACTAGCCTTAAGAACGTCACTAAATAAAATGTTTATGTTATCATATGCTTCAAGACTAATTCATAAATAAATATATTTACAAGTAATAAGTATATGGCGTATTTACATACTAAGCAAAAGTTTCACTTAATTAAATTAAATATAAATCTCCAAAAAATTCCCCTCTCAACTATTTGAAAATGTACATATTTATTTGTGATTCATATAAAAGGAAATTCCGCACTTTCTAATATAATAAATAATTCAAATATTATTACCTCTGCGCTGCCAGGATTTTTCGCCAGTGCCGGCTAAACGATAAATAAATTGTCACAAAAAACCATGATTAGGGCATTTTACAAACTCCCCTTAGCTTGTAATATATTTACATATCTATACTCTCTATTTCTCCCCCCATGGATTATTTACAAATATTCAATTAAAATGTAAATAATTTTAAATTACAATGACAACAAGTTTTTATGCCGCGGCAGTGTGGTGGAGGGGAAATCGTTAATAGAAAAATTCCATTACAAAAATCTTGAATGATTTCAATGACAGCAAGTGTGGGTGAATGTCCACCACACCTGTACTATTCGTCACATCGTCATCAGCATCGTAGCTTAAGGTCATAAATAGTATAAAAAATAAATTCCCTGAAATGGGGACACCAAATTCCCCGAACAATTTTCAATGTTGTTAACAATTATTAGTAGTAGCCTGGTGTTGAAACAAGTCAATATTTGTTGTTGACAAGCGTTTTATACAATTATGGACTAATACAATTATTGTGACATTATTTTGTAATTCATTTAATTTTATTTTATGAAATTATTTAGTTTTCCTTAAGGTATTTTCAAATCGTATGTGTATGTGTATAACTTGATTATTATCAATCAATATAATTAATAATTAATAGTGTTTTTGCATTTGTAGACCTTGTCTATTATGGCGTGAAATTAAGGCAGACTATTTACTGATACTTTTACTGATCGTATTGGTTCGTCGAAGTGTAATAAAAATTAAGTTAAATATTTTCTTTTCAGGAACAATAAAAATAGTAGATTTTTCAAAAATTGTGTTTTTAGTGTTAATTTGCTACATATGTCTTATGGTTGTGTATAGAATTTTTATGAATTTTTCTTACACACTCTTCCTACCTTCCTTATACGGCGTGAGTAAATTGAAAACTACAACGGATTGTCTACAAAATCAATTTTTGGCAGCAAATGAGAGATATGTTAGAACAAATCGAACACATCAGAATAAAATGCTATGTCCACTTATCTGTATCCGTCAGTTAGATAGATGAGCAGTTGCAATTTGGCACTATGGGTTTACGAAAGGTGATAAATATATCTGCTGGAAATGTTCTATGTTAGAACATGACACCATTTTCCATTATATGTTGTTGAAAGGCTTTAGACGGACTTTTTAAAAAGAGATTTTAAAAAAATAAGCCTGTTTTTAACTAATGAGAATTAGAGGATTCTGAAAGTGTTACACCATAAATAGAGAACCATTTTACAGATCATATCTAGACCGTTCTAAGGGACCTTTACAAATAGAGAACACTTGGAATGATGTTATATGGTACGAAGGAATTATATATTGATCTATTTATAATCTATCTATCTATAATCTATGGGAGCTATATCTAAATCTGGACCGATTGTCTCGAAACTTGGCAGACATCACTCTAGGCTCGATTCAGTACGTCATGCCAAATTTCGTGCAAATCGAATTATTTTTAGGGACTTTGGTGCACCATTTACATGAAATCGGACGAAACTATATATGGGAGCTATATCCAAACCTTGACCGATTTTCACGAAACTTGACCGACATCACTCTAGGCTCGATTCAGTACGTTATGCCAAATTTCGTGCAAATCGAAAGATATATAGGGACTTTGGTGCACCATTTACATGAAATCGGACGAAACTAAATATGGGAGCTATATGTAAATCTGGATCGATTTTATCGAAACTTGGCATACATCAATCAAGGCTCATTTTATTACGTTTTGCCAAATTTCGTGCAAATCGAAAGATATATAGGGACTTTGGTGCACCTTTTACATTAAATCGGACGAAACTATATATGCGAGCTATATCTACATCTGGACCGATTTTCTCGAAACTTGCATTGGCAGACATCACTCTAGGCTCAATTCAGTACGTTATACTAAATTTCGTGCAAATCGACAGATACATAGGGTCTTTGGTGCACCACTTACCTTAAATCGGACGAAAATATATATGGGAGCTATATCTAAATCTGAACCGATTTTTCCCAATGTCAATAGGGTTCGTCCTTGGGCCAAACAAATGAGCTGTGCCAAATTTCATCCAAATCGGATTATAAATGCGACCTGTACTTTGTTTACAATTTAACAGCAACAGACGGACGGACATGCATAAATCGACTCAGAAAGTGATTCTATGCATATTCTCAAAAGGAACCATGGGTCTATCTCGATTATAAAAACTTCCTATTCCCTATATAAAAACTTCGTGAATATTAGAATTTCGAGAAAGCCTTCATATCAAGCAGCCCCTTACGGAATATTCCAAAGCAAGACTTTTATAAAATCTAGTGATGACCTCCAAGAAGGTCTTCTAACCACAGCCGATCCCCAGAAGATTTTCCCATCATAAGAATATTTCAAGTTCTCAGTGAAAAAATCCCTGTTATAAACATATGCACAAAGACATAATACTCTGTACCACAGTGTGGTGAAGGGTATAATGAGCCTAAATTTTCAAAAATAATACTTCTTAAGATTCTCTAAGGAGAATATTTTCTTAATTTTTCAATAAGATGAGTTTTTTTAAGGAATGTTAATGTAAGGCAAAAGAGAAACGTGGATATTTTAGAGACAAATTTTTGAGGATCTGTAAGAAGTAGATTTCTAATAAAAAATATATTGAAAGTCTATAAAATAATATTTCTTGGCGGTCGATAAAATGCAGAATATTGTATATTTTTTTTTAATTTATATAAGACGGATGTAGTATTAAAATATTTTAAAATATTTTCATACTTTACACAAGTATGTTGTCAAGATATTATAGCTTAGTATAGCCCAAGAGTTTATAACATTGTGAAATTTTTGTTTTATATACCGATCGTCATATCTCGACTAGCTGAGTCGATCTAGACATGTGTGTACGTCCATCTGTTCATTACATTTTGTAAACTCAGTACGGGTCAAAGGTATGGACAAATGTTCACGAAATTTTGCATGTATGACCAGTTATGGCCAAAGAAGACTCCTATTGTTTTTAGTAATGTGCTTATGTTAGTTTGGGGAAAAAGAAATACATTATTTTCAAATAAATTATAGGATTTTATTTAGCATGCTTCGGAATGACTTATTTGGACCATGCACCGTTTTATTGTATGATTTGTTGCCATTTTGAAGGTAACTTCAAAATAACTAATGCCTCTCTCATAGAAGTCATTCTCTCTATTTGCCAAAAATCTAGTATTCGATTTTCACAATCATCCTAGATACCAATTTTTTAACATTAAATAAATTTTTCAATGCAAGAAAAAGATGATAATCGCTTGGTGCCAAATCCGGACTATTGTAGATATGTCTGGCCTAGCTTTGTCCTTGTGGAACATGACACCTCTCCTGTTGGCCAATTCTGGCCTTTTCCGGTCAATTGTAAATGGTTTAAAACTGTTTATGGTAATTTTTTAGCTCCTAGGCGATTTTACGACAGCTAACATGCCGGTCAACTTTGATCAATTCTCCGATTTTATCAACATTTTCGACGACAGGCCTACCTGAACGGAATCTACGAAACCAAAATTGCACATAATTGACTGTTACAGTATCGGATTCACCATTCACATTTTCTGATCGCTCCAGGGGCCGCAATTATGATCCCAAATTGCTCAAAAACTTTATTTTCTCGTTTTTCTGATCGCATCGGAGTTATGACCCGAACATCACAAAATTTTTCACCAGGAAGGGAATCTGACCAAATAATAAGCATGAATGTTTCGATGAATATCCATATGTTATCCAATGGACCCAGACTTTTGTGTGAAAAATACCAAAATTGTATCCTGGGGCGTATGTATTTAATCCTGAAGGACATAGACACGAGAAATTTAAAGTATGCCCAAAATGAGTGGTTGAAATAAAAAGAAAATACAGAATATTTGGGGTACCATTATATTGGGGCTATGATAAAAAGTGGACCAATATTAATAATTATAGTAGTGCAATTTTACACCCAATTCAAAATTCAAAATACCAAGTAAAAATATCATACTGGAATATGAGGTTGCAAAAAAATCATAACCCTAGTCTACATATTTTAGTATTGATTAGTATTACCATTATCAGAATATAGGTTGCAAATAATGTAATTATGTACTAGAATTTCGAAACTAATAGCCTCAGTATTTATGGCAAAAAAAAAAAAAAAAAATTCAATCCAATATGATACTTTTCACCCAAAATGTAGCCATTGGATTTAATATGTCGACACAAAAGCATTTGCAGATTTGTTAATACACACACATTCACATATTCGTAACAAGAATAGGTACCATTATAGGAGAAACGCAACCGGAAAATAATTCCGCTGTTAGTTCCATTGAGTATTGTTATTCTATTTTTTTTTATTCTATGAATGAAATGTTCGATTCGAGTATTAATTGCTCAAATCCTCTTGCTTTTATTGTTGTTTTTTTTTTTTTTTTTCTTCTTTACTAAGACAATACCGATAAAGATAGAGACTAAATGTTGCCACAACAACATAGCTCCGGGTGCCAGCTATTGGTAGATTGTGTTGTGGCAAAATGAATGTCATTGTTTTGAATAATGCTGTCGTTATTGACATAAAAGATAATGTCCTGTCGACATCGACAACTGTGGCAATAGAAAAAAGTACAACAAAAGATGGCACACTAAAGATGTGCAACACGTACAAACATTGAAACACTCTGAAGGAGATAATTTGTGCAACGTGCCATAAAAAATGTCACAACACTTAAATGAAAATACTGAGAAGAACACAATTGAGGCAAAATCCAAACAAAGGAAAACTTAAGAAAAGTTACGAAACAGAACATAAAGAAATTATGTGTAAAGTTGCTTGTAAGAGGTTTACAAATTAAATGTACTATTATTTTGGTAAAGGTATTTAGCAGATATTAAATACAGCTGTTGCAGGTACTTACACTACACAAATATATTTTAGCCTAACTGATTGTGTTTTTAGGTTGAAAAATCTTACACTACACAAGTATATTTTAGCCTATCGGTTGTGTTTTTATGTTGAAAAATCTTCAATTTATCTTGGCTGAATAAGGTTTTCTAGAGAAAATCTTAGTTTCAGCAAAGTTAAATAAGGTTTTCTATAGAAAATCTTCAGAATGTTTTCAATTCAGCAAAGCTTAATAAGATTTTCTATAGGAAGTATACAATTCAGCAAAGCTGAATAAGGTTTTCTATAGAATATATTCAATACAGCAAAGCTGAATAAGGTTCTCTATAGGAAGTATACAACTCAGCAAAGCTGAATAACATTTTCTATAGAATGTATCAAATCAGCAAAGCTGAATAAGGTTTTCCATAGAATATATTCAATTCAGCAAAGCTGAATAAGGTTCTCTATAGGAAGTATACAATTCAGCAAAGCTGAATAAGGTTTTCTATAGAATATATTCAATTCAGCAAATCTGAATAATGTTTTCTATAAAAAATATTCAATTCAGCAAAGTTGTATGACGTTTTCTATAGAAAATCTTTGATTCAGCAAATGCGAATATAGAAAAAAATCTTCAATTCAGCCAGGCTGAATAAGGTTTACCATAGAAATTCTTCATTTTAGTGTATATGAATACAACATTTTTTAGCAAATTATTTCTTAATAACGCAAAATTACTATTTTCTACAGCTAATCACAAAATCCTTCCGGCCAAATATGATTTCTCTAGAGTATTTTCCAACTGTAAATAGTTGAAAATAGAATTGTTCAATGATTGATTTTAATTGTAGAAAATCTCTTGTGACAAAAACAATGCACATAGATGAGCATCCGCAGAAATATTCTAAACTTGACATTCTAACGAACGAAACTGAAGTCATTAACGGTACAATCAATGGCTCATTGTTTTTAATGTTGGGCGTTGTTATCAACATAAAATTGAATGTCCCAGCAGTGTGTAAATATAGAATCACATCAAAGAGCATGCACATAGATTGTGTGTAGGGGTACACATGCACATCATATATGCAAATGCATATAGCAACCAATTAAAATATGCGTATTCCGTAATTAATGATAATGCGTGCTTGACAGCTATGCTGGATAACGTTCACTACGGGCAGAAATCGGTGTGGAATAAAACGTGTGTTATATTAAAGTTTTATTACCGCAAAATATGCCCCCGTTTTCTTTAAAGTTAAATGACTCTTTAATTTTGTGAGCCATCCTTTACTACACACTTATAATTAAATAAAAAACCAGTGAGCGGAGCAGTATAGTCGGATGGGGCCGACAATACGATACCCTACACAACTACCACGGACTCAAATTTTCTGCGGATGATTATTCCGAGTCTGAACAATATTTCGAGATATTTGCACCCTCTTGTCCGAATAGAGGTAAACAGCACCTCTTCCTCACACTGGCATATTTTCCGAATATTACGAGTATTCAGTACAGCTATTGTACAGATTCCCTTCACCGTGGATTGTGTTGTGATGTTCGGCTTTCAATTGTGGTCTATAGATCGACTCGAAAAAAAAAACAAAAAATTAAGTTTTCGGTCCAATTCATCCCAAAATTATTATCTGATCATCACCGAAAATTATAGGCATTGTCCTTGACCATAACTGGAACCTCATGGAACATTTAGTGATAATGAGTGATAATGGGTTACTAAATAATATACGAATACCTGTAAATATTTAGGTGTAACTCCCACATCCGAGCACATACAACAATATAATTGGTATTAATTTAAAGATCAAACACCCCACTTGGATATAATATCAACTTCTCGGTTCTATGTCCTTCAGGGGTAAATTATACGCTATATAATAATAGAATACAAATTTTGTCATTTTTCACACAAAAGTCAGGGTTCATTCGACCCGCTAAATATTGACCGATCTTTCTACAAATAGGCATGCTTATTCTTTGGCCCGATCCGCTTCTCCATGCAAAATTGTTGCGGCCTCTGGAGCGACCAGAAAAACCGACAAAAATTTAGTATTTGGTCCATTTCATCCCCTAAATATTAACCGATCTTTACCAAAAACAATAGGGGTCTTCATTGGCCAGAACCCATCCTACATGCAAAATTTCGCCAAGATTGGTCCATAACTGTGGCCTGTATCGTGTTTACAAATTATAATGGACAGACGGACGGACGGACACACATGTCTAGATCGACTCAGCTAGTCGACATATGACGATCGGTATACCTAAAGGTGGGTCTGGACCAATATTTCGCGGCGTTACAAACTTTCAGGGGCTGCACAAAGCTATAATAACCTTTGTGTAGGGTATAAACCGTAAGGGAAGTAGTAAAGTCGGACTGGGCCGACTATATAATCCCTCACCACTTTGGGTATATTCTAGTATTTATCCTAACAGACGTCTCGTTTTTGTTACATATCTATATCACATCATTCTAGACCTAACTAGACTAATATTATGGAGCTATATCTCAATCTGGACCGATTTACACGAAACTTAGCACACATCATTCTGGACTTAATTTAGTACGCTATACCAAAATTCGTGCCAATTAAAAGATTTGCAGGGATTTTGGGTTGGCTAATTACCCTTTTAAATCGGACAAATATATATATATATATATATATATGGAAGCTATATCTAAATCTGAACCGATTTTCCCGCAACTTGGCACACGTCATTCCAGAATTAATTCAGTACACTTCCGCAAATTTGTTGGTATACAAAAGATTTCTAAGGAATTTCTGGGTTGTTTTGGACTATTTACCTTAGAATCGGGCGAAACTATATATGGCAGCTATATCTAAATCTGGACTGATTTTCACGAAACTTCGCACACATCATTCTAGACCTTATTCATAACGCTGTGCCAAATTTCGTGCAAATCAAAAGAGTATTTAGGGACTTGGGTACACCATTTACCTTAAATCAGACAAATATATATATGGGAGCTATATCTAAATCTGAACCGATTTTTACGAAACTTAACACAAATCATTCTAGACCTTATTCATTACGCTGTGCCAAATTTCGTGGAAATCAAAGATATGGTATTCTTAAACCTAAGCAACTTTTTCTTAGTAAGTAATAATCATCTTCTTATCTTTGTTTAAATTGTATTATGAAACGTACTTATTTTATTTTATTTACTATTCGTTGTTGTTGTTGTGTGTGTGTGCTTAATCTTATTTGACACTCTCTCTCTATTTATTTACTATTATTATTAAAGTGACTCGCTTGAAACGAAAAGATTTAATTTTATTTAGTTAAAGAGATTTCAAACTGAAAATGGTTGTTG
>NW_026878650.1:0-24159 GCF_032173495.1 Musca vetustissima | reverse complement strand
ATTTGACTGATTTGAATTTGCACACATGCTGTCCGGCCGAGCTATACCTGTTTAAGATTATATAAAATATTTAAAGAAATATCTTATTTTTCTTAAATACGCTCTTTTCTTAGAAACCACTTTTTATACCCTTCACCACACTGTGGTACAGGGTATTATGTCTTTGTGCATATGTTTGTAACAGGCAAAAATAATCGAGATAGACCCATGGTTCCTTTTGAGAATATTCATAGAATCACTTTCTAAGTCGATTTATGCATGTCCGTCCGTCTGTCTGTCTGTCTATGTTAAATTGTAAACAAAGTACAGGTCGCATTTATGATCCAAATTGGATGAAATTTGGCATAGGTCACTTATTCGGCCCAAGGACGATCCCTATTGAAATTGGAAAAAATCGGTTCAGATTTAGATATAGTTCCCATATATATATTTAACCGATTTAATGGAAACGGTCCCTATATATCTTTCGATTTGCACGACATTTTGGTACAGCCTAATCATTTAGGTCTAGAATGATGTCTGCCAAGTTTCGTAAAAAATCGGTCCAGATTTAGATATATATAGTTTCGTCCGATTTCATGTAAATGGTGCCCCAAAGTCCCTATATATCTTTCGATTTGCACGAAATTTGGCATAACGTACTGAATTGAGCCTAGAATGATGTCTGCCCACTTTCGAGAAAATCGGTCCAGATTTAGATATAGCTCCCATATATAGTTTCGTCCGATTTCTTGTAATTTGTGCATCAAAGTCCATATATATCTTTCGATTTGCACGAAATTTGGTACAGCCTAATCACTTAGGTCTGGAATGATGTCTGCCAAGTTTCGTAAAAATCGGTCCAGAGTTAGATATAGCTCCCATATATAGTTTCGTCCGATTTCATGTAAATGGTGCCCCAAAGTCCCTATATATCTTTCGATTTGCTCGAATAGATATAGCTCCCATATATAGTTTCGACCGATTTCATGTAAATGGTGCCCCAAAGTCCCTATATATCTTTTGATTTGCACGAAATTTGCAATAACGTAATGAATTAAGCCTAGAGAGATGTCTGCCAAGTTTCGAGAAAATCGGTCCAGATTTAGATATAGCTCCCATATATAATTTCGTCCGATTTCATGTAAATGGTGCCCCAAAGTCCCTATATATCTTTTGATTTGCACGAAATTTGGCATAACGTAATGAACTAAGCCTAGAGTGATGTCTGCCAAGTTTCGAGAAAATGGTCCAGATTTAGATATAGCTCCCATATATAGTTTCGTCCGATTTCATGTAAATGGTGCCCCAAAGTCCCTATATATCTTTTGATTTGCACGAAATTTGCAATAACGTAATGAATTAAGCCTAGAGAGATGTCTGCCAAGTTTCGAGAAAATCGGTCCAGATTTAGATATAGCTCCCATATATAGTTTCTTATCTTATATATCTATATATATTATATATCTTATATATCTATCTATATCTTTCGATTTGCACGAAATTTGGTACAGCCTAATCACTTAGGTCTAGAATGATGTCTGCCATGTTTCGTGATAGATTTAGATAGATATAGCCCTTTTTATTATAGATTGATTTTAAGTAATTGACGCACCATATATATTTTCGCCAGATTTCAAGTAAATTGGGTATCTAACTCCTCATGTTAGTCAGCTTGACATCAAAGTTTGCACATCGTACAAAATTGAACATAAAATTATATAGTTAGGTCTGGAATGATGTCTGCCAAGTTTCGTAAAAATCGGTCCAGAGTTAGATATAGCTCCCATATATAGTTTCGTCCGATTTCATGTAAATGGTGCCCCAAAGTCCCTATATATCTTTCGATTTGCTCGAATAGATATAGCTCCCATATATAGTTTCGACCGATTTCATGTAAATGGTGCCCCAAAGTCCCTATATATCTTTTGATTTGCACGAAATTTGCAATAACGTAATGAATTAAGCCTAGAGAGATGTCTGCCAAGTTTCGAGAAAATCGGTCCAGATTTAGATATAGCTCCCATATATAATTTCGTCCGATTTCATGTAAATGGTGCCCCAAAGTCCCTATATATCTTTTGATTTGCACGAAATTTGGCATAACGTAATGAACTAAGCCTAGAGTGATGTCTGCCAAGTTTCGAGAAAATCGGTCCAGATTTAGATATAGCTCCCATATATAGTTTCGTCCGATTTCATGTAAATGGTGCCCCAAAGTCCCTATATATCTTTTGATTTGCACGAAATTTGCAATAACGTAATGAATTAAGCCTAGAGAGATGTCTGCCAAGTTTCGAGAAAATCGGTCCAGATTTAGATATAGCTCCCATATATAGTTTCTTATCTTATATATCTATATATATTATATATCTTATATATCTATCTATATCTTTCGATTTGCACGAAATTTGGTACAGCCTAATCACTTAGGTCTAGAATGATGTCTGCCATGTTTCGTGATAGATTTAGATAGATATAGCCCTTTTTATTATAGATTGATTTTAAGTAATTGACGCACCATATATATTTTCGCCCGATTTCAAGTAAATTGGGTATCTAACTCCTCATGTTAGTCAGCTTGACATCAAAGTTTGCACATCGTACAAAATTGAACATAAAATTATATAGTTGCGTTTTCTAGAAGTACAGACATAGACCAACGGATGACCTATTTATATTTGTTTTGAAGTCGATTTACATACTTTATGGATAGATCTAGGTAGATTCACATTTATATAAATATCACATATTTTATTTCATCCAATTTCATGCTAATAGTCCTGTTTAATATACCCATAGTGGTGAAGGGTATCATATAGTCGGTCCCGTCCGACTTTACTACTTTCCTTACTGGTTTGCATTTCTGCACCACTTAACTTTTCGTTGTTATGATATCGCAATTTTTGTCCCCAAACATGTTTTAATGTTTACTAAGCATTAATTTTCTTCGGAAAAACATATAGAAAAAGGATAATTGTTAGCGTGGGTTTGGCATGAAGATTACTTATCCCTTTACATGAAAGGTTGTTGTGGTAATCCGTTTGTTATACTGACTAAAAGGGTATGGGAACCAAATGAAAAATTAGAAAATATATTTAATACGGGTGTTGTTATTCAAATGATAATATCTTAGAAAATTTGCAAATGACAAGGGATAAATATGTGAAAGAAGTACTTAAACAGACATTGAAAATCTTAAATTGTGAATTATTAACTAACAGAATGCAAATAATGTATGAACACAATTTCCAGTCATGAAGAGATTTAGATATTGTTAAAGCAATAATTTTCCCATGCTCATAAGGTAACAAGCACCATATAAGAGTATTTGTTAATATTTACAGGTAGGTCAGAACATTTATTAATTAATAACACGAGTGTATAATGGATGCAACTGGAATCTCCCGCAATTACAATATCCAGCTTTCTTCGAATAGGAATTTGGCAAACCTACGCTACTCTTAGAATATAAATCTGTATATAATAGTATTAGTATCCAAAATACCAAATTATTGAAGATTGATAAGCTTGGAAAACACAATATTGGGGCTACCCCGCAACGTGGGTCACCCCGAAAAATGGGCCAATATTGATCATTTTGATTGAAAGATTTTCTGTGGTGTTGCAAACGAAATGGCAAATTTTATATAAACTCTACCTTGTGCTGCATGTTTTTCGTAGAAAATTCTGGATTCATGAAACTATAAATATACTAATATCTATGTTCACTATTTATACCGTACACTACTATGTTGTCAGGGTATTATAGTTTTGTGCAGCCCCAAAAGTTTGTAACGCCGCGAAATATTGGTCCTAGACCCACCTTTAAGTATACCGATCGTCATATCTCGACTAGCTGAGTTGATCTAGACATGTGTGTCCGTCCGTCCGTCCGTCTGTCCATTATAATTTGTAAACACGATACAGGCCACAGTTATGGACCAATCTTCTCGAAATTTTGCATGTAGGGTGAGTTCTGGCCAATGAAGACCCCTTTTTTGGAAAAGATCGGTTAATATTTAGGGGATGAAATGGACCAAAAACTAAATTTTTGTCTGATTTTCTGGTCGCTCCAGACGCCACAATTATGGCCCAAACACCGCGAATTTTTGCATGGAGAAGGGGATCGGGTCAAAAAATAAGCATGCCAGTTTTGATAAAGATCGGTCAATATTTAGCGGGTCAAATGGATCCTAACTTTTGTGTGAAAAATTACAAAATTTGTATTCTATAGCGTATATATTTACGACTGAAGGACATAGATCCGAGAAGTTGATAGTATATCCAAGAGGAGTGGTTGACCTTTAAATTAATACCAATTATGTTGTCGTAGGTACTCGGATGCGGGAGTTACACTTAAATATTTACAGGTACTTACGTATTCATATATTATTTAGTAACCTATTACCACACTGGAGGGCGGAAATATAGCGCTGATCGCTTTGAAATATTCCATGAGGTTCCAGTTATGGTCAAGGACAACGCCTAAAATGTTAGGTGATGATCAGATAATAACTTTTCGGATGAAGTGGACCGAAAATTTAATTATTTGTACTTTTCGAGTCGAAAGCCGAACATCACAACACAATCCACGGCGAAGGGAATCTGGACAAGTACTTAGAGGGGCTGTACTGATCATTAGTAACATTTGCTGACCTCTAGCCAGTCAAAAGAGTGCAAAGATTGCGAAATATTGCCAAATCTCAGAATATAGAACCACAAAAAGTTAGATTTTCATGGAAGTTGTGTAGGGTATCGTATGGTCGGCCCCGTCCGACTATTCTGCTCCGCTCACTGGTTTTATACTTTTAATGAGGGTATATAAACTTTGATGCGGTGAAAATGTGCCTCATATTGTTTTTAGACCCCACGCTTCTTTGGACCAAATCCGTTTCAGGCATTTTGGAGTCGATTTACGAATGTCCGCTGTCTGGCCGGCTGGTGCTCACGTTAACGCTCGAAGAGAGTAATCGATTTCATCCAAACTTTCCACAACTTAATATTTCTTCCAAACATAGTTCAAGTTCGAAGATAGTGAATATCGGTCCACTCGTTCTGGTACCTCCCCCACAAAAGTTCAACATTTTAATATTTATAAATCCAATATCAGGCGAATAAAATGTCCGGGAGGTACCAATCCTCCTTCTGGAACCTCCTCCAAATGGAAAACATTTTCAATATTTATAAATCATATGTTAAGCGATTCTATTATCTTGAAAAACAATAGGCTGAGGGTACATATTTGTCGGCAAAACCCACTTACTCTTTTATATCCAAAACAAGTTAAAACGTCGTTAAATTCGGACGGACCGAACTTCTTATACTGTTCAACTTTTGTTGTACATTGAAAAGTTTTTAAAAAGGATCAGAACTTCATATGGTATTATGCGGTAGTCTCCGATTTAAACTAAACTTTGAACAACCTAATATATTTCCCAAGCATACATGAAGTCCGAATATTGGACTAATTGGTCTATTCCTTCTGGTACCTCCCCCACAAAGTGTCAAATAAAAAAAACCGTTATATGCGAGTTGTATTAAACAGTGGTCCAATATTTATAATTTTGTTAAGAACACTTTCTATCCAGTGAGAATTTTATAAACCAGATTAAAGTAAATTAGTTTGTCAAAATACCGAATTTGCAGGGACCGCTGCTACCAAAAGGTTTACTATTCACCCTTAAGCCAAAATAAACGTACGTCCGAATTTTCGATATATTTATTAACCTCGTTTCTTATTTTCATTTCATACTAATCTCTCAACTTTTACATGACAATCTGTCTACACAGCCAATGATCATTTCCTCTAACATTAACAAATATTGACATACAAATATAGACCCGTGTTGACGATTTTGTGGACGAACGTCGATAATACCATACCAATTCTGCAGACAAATGTTGTGTACTAGCAACAAGTTTACTCAGGTGCAAAAGTTTTCCAAAGAAATGTAAACATCCACGAGTGGTTTTGGTATATAATATTGTACATTGGCAAATCAGAACAAGCAGATTAAAAACTGAAAGATGGACAAAGGTTACGACAAAAGGTTGAACAACCAACAAAACACTACCATGTCATATTCATTCCTAAATCGGACAGTTATTATTCTCATCCGACGGCTACTGTTTTCCTTTTAGATCCTTACACAAATTACTGTCATCTGACGGCTTTTGTCTTCCTTCGACATACTTACACAATATTCTTAACACAATGTGACAGCCAGGTCAAGAGGTAACATAAGTTTGCCCAAGAAAATATTTCTCTTAAGGGGACCCCCCATTATCGGGGTCAAAATTGTTGTTGACTTAATTCCAATCTACACTAATTCAAGAATGTCCCTGCAAAATTTCAAGTGAAAATCTCAAGAACTCTTGAAGATATAGCCGATTTATTGTGTCAGCATCAAGTGACGGCTGAAGGGCTTCTCAAACTTTAAACGCGTTTTTCTCTAAACATTTTTTTGCGAATGGCGGGCACGATAACTCAAAAACTAATAATCCAATCGGTTCCAAATTTTGCATCGTTTCTCTGGGAGTGTATAGCTCTCGTATGAACTAGGATAAAGCCAATCGGTGAAGATCTTCCTTATTTTTTAATTTGGTTTTTGGTCAAAAATCGGCGATTTTAGAAAAATATTTTTTCAAAGGTCCGCCATTTTGTTAATTTTAGAGCGAAGTCAATAATCCTAGTTCATACGAGAGCCAGACATGTACTCTTTCCAACACCGTTGGAATTTTCGGATTCCGATGTTCCAGTGAGGAGTTATCATGCCCGCCATCAAAAATAAGGACTTTTCTTTGATCACAAAAAACAACAACAAAACAACAACAAAATTTTTTTGTTGAACAACAGGTTGAACAACCAACAAAACACTACCATGTCATATTCATTCCTAAATCGGACAGTTATTATTCTCATCCGACGGCTACTGTTTTCCTTTTAGATCCTTACACAAATTACTGTCATCTGACGGCTTTTGTCTTCCTTCGACATACTTACACAATATTCTTAACACAATGTGACAGCCAGGTCAAGAGGTAACATAAGTTTGCCCAAGAAAATATTTCTCTTAAGGGGACCCCCCCATTATCGGGGTCAAAATTGTTGTTGACTTAATTCCAATCTACACTAATTCAAGAATGTCCCTGCAAAATTTCAAGTGAAAATCTCAAGAACTCTTGAAGATATAGCCGATTTATTGTGTCAGCATCAAGTGACGGCTGAAGGGCTTCTCAAACTTTAAACGCGTTTTTCTCTAAACATTTTTTTGCGAATGGCGGGCACGATAACTCAAAAACTAATAATCCAATCGGTTCCAAATTTTGCATCGTTTCTCTGGGAGTGTATAGCTCTCGTATGAACTAGGATAAAGCCAATCGGTGAAGATCTTCCTTATTTTTTAATTTGGTTTTTGGTCAAAAATCGGCGATTTTCCAAAAATATTTTTTCAAAGGTCCGCCATTTTGTTAATTTTAGAGCGAAGTCAATAATCCTAGTTCATACGAGAGCCAGACATGTACTCTTTCCAACACCGTTGGAATTTTCGGATTCCGATGTTCCAGTGAGGAGTTATCATGCCCGCCATCAAAAATAAGGACTTTTCTTTGATCACAAAAAACAACAACAAAACAACAACAAAATTTTTTTGTAAATTATTTTTCTTCCTTTTTAAATTCTCAAATATATATGTGCAAAGTTACAAACCTTAACAAGCATTGGTATTCATTTACCAGCCCATTTAAAATCTTGAAAAATAAAAAATCGAGAATGGGGGGGGTTCCCTTAAGATTAGATATTAAAAATAAATTTAATAAGCCGTAGGATGTCTAGTGATGGAAGTTGAAAACAATTTACGTAATTTTGTAGCATAAATTGGCAGAATGAAGGCGTGTCAATTTACAAGAGTCTCAAAAGAATATTGAAAAGTTTTAAGTTTTTCGTATAATTACAGTTTCATTACTTTATAGTCGAAGAGTTTTACAATATCTTAAGATTCAATTAAGGTAAAGTTTATTAAGGTGCCAGTGGGAAATATTTATAATAGCTACTGCTGACATAAATGGGTAAGTTTAAACTTATACTTGTGTTGTTGCATGTTTATTACTTAACTATTAAGATGAGAAGTATTCTGAAGGATATCTATATGTGGAGTGTGAAAATCAAATTCACAGAAAATTGTTTGGTCCCATCACATGTTCGGCTTTTGGAAGATAGCGGTCCAGCCCTAATTTCGTTATTCTTATGTTTTCAGCTGTATGTTTCCACTGACGTGGATCAAAATTAGCATAGCCCCATATAACGGTCCTACCCCATTTCCGTTATTTTCAAAATCCCTATTTTTCAGTCGAAGTTTCTGTAATTTGGCACTCTGGGTTTTTGGGAAGTAAAATGTATATTTACAGAAAATTTCTAATATACGACAATTTTGTAACGTTTTCACATGGCCACAATAACGGGGTCTCAGCCGATTTTAAGTTTTGGAGGGTAAAATAGGTCCATATCTTGACTTTGGCCTGTGCTTTACGGGCGGGGCGTAATGTTAAATTTGTCATTCCTTTGCAACACCTGGAAATGTTCACCAGAGTCCACATAAAGTATACGGCTGGCTTAACCTTTAAAGACGATAATTCCATATTTTAAAATTTTACAACAGAGACAAAGAACGGCCAGCGGCATGTGATAAATTGAGCAACAACAAATGATATAGTTGTAGATTTAGTTTATTTATTAGATTATTTATACTTATTGAACATAACTGTATCCAAATTTTTAGAAAAAGTACACTTATTGAAATTTCGATGTATGTTATTGACCGGAATAAAATTCTATGTCGTTTTATCGATTTTTCAGGTTCTCATAGGCTGTAAAATCGTCGTACCAAAAATGTCAATATCGGATTAGGGTTTGTTAACGGTTTTTTCGATGTGGCTGTATATATACCGAAAGTGATCAATATGGGTCCGTGTTTTAAAATTGCCCTATATTAGGGTACAAAAAAGGCTAAAAAAACTATATATGTTCAAGTTGTAATAATATCGCATAAACAGTTCACACTTCATTTCCGGTATTAAGACGAATAAACTACTATTTCTCATAAACTATTGAATATAGGTTAATGTTAAAAATAGCCCCATCAAAATATCTTTTATTTTAAATATTATTTTGAAGAGCCTACTACCACGTAATGCAATATTATATATACATATATATATACCGACCGATTGAGGGCATGAAAAGTTCAGATACCAATCCCCTCCTAACAATTACTCCACAAGCCTGCTAGTTCGGGATGGTCCCCTACAGATTATCCACTAATAGCTGCAGGCTCTCCACAATGGAATGACAATTAAAAAAGGATGAACAACATATGGAAAAACCACACCGCCTCCCATCCCCACCCAACGATCATTCCACAAGCATATGAAGGCACAGACGAAAACAAAACACCAGAATACCCTCTCGGGCATTCCGCACTACACAACACGTCCACACAGGACAGTGACCACTAGGGTATCCCGCCCGTCGGATCAAACACAAACGACTGATGTTAAAGATTTGCTATTCAATGAGAACCCAGCAAATAAAAAAACAGTAAGGAAAGTAGTAAAGTCGGACTGGCCGACTATATGATACCCTTCACCACTTTGGGGATATTCTTCATATTTATCTTTACAGATGTCGTCTTTTCGAAGGAACATGAAGTTAACGAACCTTAAAATGCAATCTTTATCTGTAAGTAAACCGACTAACATCAATCCTTACACTTGCCATTCTGCAATCTATTCCATACTTTGTAATAGATTTTAAGCAAACTTTACGCACGCTATTTGGTATGCTTCTCTGTTTAAAATGTTATATCAATCAGGCACCCATTGATTATTTGGTTTACAATCAACATGAATATGTCGAAATTATATATGAAAGCTATGCTACATCTAAATCTGAACCCATTTCAAGGAAACTTGTCCGAGATTAATTTATATTAATTTCAGTACGTTTTGCCAATCGACCTAGCTATGGGTCTTTAGCTTATTTACTTAAAATCGGACGAAATTATATATAGAAGCTATATGTAAATCTGAACCAATTTCAAGAAAACTTGACACACAAAAGATTATAGTAACTCCAGTACATTGTACAAAATTATGTGCGTTTTTAGTACACAATTTACATTAAAACGGACGAAAATCTATATTGGAGCTATATCTAAATCTGACCCGATTTTCACGAAACTTAGTACACGTCATTCTTGGCATAATTCAGTACCTAATGCCAAATTTCGTGCAAATCGAAACATATATAGGGACTTTGGTGCGCATATACATAAAATCGGAAGAAAATATATATGGGAGCTATATCTAAGTCTGAACCGATTTTCAGGAAACTTAACACACAACATTCTAGACCTAATTCAGTACGCTGTGCCAAATTTTATGCAAATCGAAAGGTATATAGGGACTTTGGTGCACCATTTACATAAAATCGGAGAAAACTACATATGGGAGCTATATCTAAATCTGAACCGATTTTCAAGAAACTTTGCACATGCCATTCTTGACCTAAGTCAGTACTCTATGCCAAATTTCGTGCAAATCCAATGATATATAGGGACTTTGGTGCACCATTTACCTTAAATCGGACAAAACTATATATGGGAGCTATATCCAAATCTGAACCGATTTTATTGAAATTTGGCTCACATCATTCTGGACATAATTTAGTACTCTATGCCAAATTTCATGTAAATCGAATGATATGTAGGGACTTTGGTGCACCATTTACCTTAAATCGGACGAAAATATATATGGAAGCTATAGCTAACTCTGAACCGAATTTTCCCAATTTCAATAGGGTTCGTCCTTGGGCCAAATAAGTGACTTGTGCCAAATTTCATCCAAATCGGATCATAAATGCGACCTGTACTTTGTTTACAGTTTAACATCTACAAACGGACGGACATGCATAAATCGGACTGCATAAAGTGATTCGATGCATATTCTCAAAAGGAACCATGTATCTATCTCGTTTCCTTTTGCCTGTTACAAACATATGCACAAAGACATAATACCCTGTACCACAGTGTGGTGAAGGGTATAACAACCACAAAATTTGTTTTAATTTTGATTTGTTTAAAATTCCTAAAATCAAATGATGGGTGCAATTATATGGAGGTTATATCTAAACATCGATCAATGTTAATAAATTTCGGCAGGTGGATTACTGTATAGGTAAATCTTCTAATATAGCCCCAATGTTGTTTATACTATCTTGTCGACCTAAAAGGACTCTAAATTTCGGTCTAGTTTGTTGCTTTAAAAAATTTTAAACATTCGATTGGTAAAAAATGCATTGATTTGCATGTTTTCAATTCAAATTGACATAAATATTGTTTTCATTGGTCCTCATCCTAATTTCCGATATGTTGGGTAGGGGGTATACAATGGATAACAACATGCCTACGAAAATTCTTTATAATCATAGATACCCTCTGTGGAAAGTTATACAAAAAATAGTATTTATAAATGTAACTGAGGTTCTAGTCTATTGTATAAAGCAAATTGAGATAAAGGATTGATTATGAGAGTAGTTTAATTTTTTAACAATGACAACAAATTATATAACAATTAAAAAAATAAATCAAAGTGAATGAAATGATATGAATGATTATCATTTCATTCACTTTGATTTATTTTTTTTAATTGTTATATAATTTGTTGTCATTGTTAAAAAATTAAGCTACTCTCAAAATCAATCCTTTATCTCCATTTGCAATTATATTACAAAGAAACAAAGCGGCAAGGCAAAGTCAAAGACGCGTTCATTAACACAGCCCCAAAAATTCATTGACTCTCTTTGTGTGTTGCGGGTAGAAACTATAAACCGAAAACAAACAAATCGCTGACATGTAAGAGTTTGTAGCAAATTAAACGCCACCGATGGAAATAAAACACACGAAGCGACGAAAAATCTCTCTTATGAAAATCACATACGTCTTGTTTCGCAATGATGATTCATTCGTTGTCGTTGTTTGCAATGTAGGTGGATTCCTAACATACCCACTTAACGGTTAACTAAGGCATTATTCGGGCTCTTATACCATTCACAAACACAAAACAACAACATCAGGAATATACCGTACGCACATCTGCATGAAATGAAACGAAGCCACACACTCAAGGACACATAAGCCTGTGTACAAATAAACACCCAATTAAGTGATTTTTTAAAGAAGATGATGGGAAAAAAAGAATGTTACATTGATATACTGACTTAAATATGGTTGTCGACGATGTACATAGATGTACTAATTTTGAAAATTAAATATAAATTGAAATGTGAAACAATATATGAATCAACAAGCGTGTTTAAATCGGGACAAACTCTTTTTACCAAGAATATATATATTAATATATACTTCGTTGGGTCGCTGGTGAATGTTTTAGTTCTCAATGTTTTGTTCCAAATCTTCGTACCGAAACGGTACACCCAAATATTAGGTATTAAATATTAGGTATATTAGGGGTTCTAAATTGTTATTATACCCTTCACCTCACTGTGGTACAGGGTATTATGTCTTTGTGCATATGTTTTTAACAGACAAAAGGAAACGAGATAGACGCATGGTTCCTTTTGAGAATATGCATGAAATTACTTTCTGAATAGATTTATGCATGTCCGTCTGTCTGTCCGTCCGTCTGTATATTTTTGTGAACAAAGTACAAGTGGCATTTATGATCCGAATAGGATGAAATTTGGCACAGCCCATTAATTAGGCACACAGGACGAACACTATTGAAGAAAATCGTTTCAGATTTATATATAGCTCCCAAATATAGTTTCGTCCGATTTTATCTAAATGGTGCGCCAAACTCCCAATATTTGTCCGATTGAGACAAAATTTTGCTCTGCGTACTGAATTAAATCCAGTTTCAAGTCTGTGCAGTTTTGTAAAAATCGGTTCAGATATAGATATAGCTTCCATATATAGCTTCGTCCGATTTTATGTAATTGGTGCACCAAACTTCCAATTTCTGTCCGATTGAGACAAAATGTGGCATAACGTATGTAGTGGAGACTAGGATAGAATGTGTTAAGTTTTATTGAAATCGGAGATATAGCTTCCATATATATTTCCATCTGATTTCATCTAAATGGTGTACCAAATAACTATTTTTTTTTCGTTTGGGACGAATTTCTGTATATATTTTCGTCTGAGTTCATGCTATTTCTGCAGCAAATACTAAAGGTTTCTCCTACCGAGATGAAATTATGGACTGCGCAATGTGCTGCAGAAGTATAGATGGCGTATGCCACGTTTGCTCGATTAGGTCCTGTGTTTTCAAATATCACTTGTACCGACTACAAGTATTTAGGTCACAAATGAATACTGTTCATTGAAAATTTCGTTTATGTCTTTACTTCGTGGTGTCGGATTCGTCGGGTATGGATACCATAAATAGATCGCATACACTAACATTTAAGCAGTACGGAAAGTAGTTAAGTCGGACTGGGATGACTTCACTTCACCACTTTGGGTCTATTGTACATATGTATCCTAACAATTTCATGTAAATGTTCCCTCGATGAAACTTACGCAGGTGTGCGTATGCAACCTATGCTAAATTGAATTTCATTCGGGCATATTTATAGTCCTTTGCGTGCAATGGGACAAATTAGTGGAAATCGATTTACTTAATATACCCCATTCGGTATGCCGCACTTTTAATTTAATCGCAATCAGACACCTGTCCAAAGCTATGTCTGCATCTGCACCAAATTCAACAAAACGCAACAGAGTCATTCTCGTCTCAATTTAATATGCTGTGAGAGGCTGAAACTTATTATGATTTTCACAATTTCACATTTCGTGACATACAAACGGTTATGACGTTTTGTGTGGTTCTTCAGCTTCTGTGTAATGATAAATTCCCATAAATAAAAAATTTCATTAAGGGTATGAAAATGATGTAGTACCATTATATTTTACAAACCTACATTTTGTACAGCTCCTATAAACTATGTATAAACCACACAATCAACCGTTTTTCTTTACTCTATTCAACACAAAGATGCAATTCTAAGTTATCAGTTATCATCTTCCATTCTATCTTCGACAACAAGAGCACAATTTTTTTTGCCAGAAACCAACATCTAAGTTTTACCAAACATTGTGGTTTCCTTTAATTCGAATTTTCTTTTGCAAAAATTTCATAGATTGTTTTTGGAGACAACATATTTCACTACAGTAGTTTTCATAAGAAAGAGCATGTGAAACAAGCAAACAAACAAACCGAAAAACAAACTTTTAAATGATAATACCCAAAACCATAGCCTTGTTCGCGACAATGCACATATTTCAATTTAAATTAAACAAACCCCACAGAAGTGAAATGAAAAGGAAATAACTTCATTTCAATAAGATACTCAAGCATTGTACTTCAAATAGACAACGAAATTGATCAGGAAATCCAAAAGAACAGCTCAACATTAAATTCAAATAAGATTATTGATTTCCTCTTTAAAATTTGAAAAACCTTCTGAGGCCATGGTATACTTTCTTCACGGTTATTTAATTTGCCGCTAACACGGTTGTGTTTATTTTTCAATTTTATAGTAGCTACATATATTGCAATATCTTAATATATAAAAGAGCTTAGTGTTAAGTGAGCGAGTGACTGACAGGTCATCGTCCATACGAAAAGCTTTAGTCGTTTCGTATGGGCGATGCTCGATATTTTGAGTATGGGTTGTTGTTGATTTGTATGTGTGAAATAAGGCTGGGTTTTTTAGTAATTCCAACATGGAGGGTACGAAGGTACTAAAACTTTGAAAATTAGTAATTATCTGTACTAAATGACACTAAATACAATTTAGATTTGAGTGAATGGATAGCGATTGAAAACTTAAATTTGGAATTGAAATTACAGTAGTAGTTTTGGAATGTGGTACTTATGGATACGAAAAGCACTAAATGGTACTATATACAATACTATTTGTTGTGGCAGTGCAGGATTGAGACATGGAGGTAGTTTTGAAAATTCGTAATTATGTGCTAAATGGTACTAAATTTGGAATTAATATAATGTTAGAGTACAGGATTGAGGTACTCTATGAACTTATAATTACAAAAATTACTAAATATGGAACAATTTTGTTCTATGTGAATTTGGATCTGTGTGAATCCTTAAATTTATGATTAAAATTACTGTTGGAGTGTAGAATTGAATTTTTGCTTTCAATCCTGATAACATTTTTGTACCCTTCACCACACTGTGGTATTATGTAATTGTACATATGCTTGTAACAGGCAAAATTAATAGAAATAGACCCATGGTTCCTTTTGAGAATATTCATGGAATCACTTTCTGAGTCTATTTATGCATGTCCGTCTGTCCATGTATTTTTGTGAGCAGAGTACAGGTCCCATTTATGATCCGATTTGGATGAAATGTGGCACATGTCACATATATGGCCCAAGGACGAACCTTATTGAAATTGGAGATTTAAATATAACTCACGTGTATAGTTTCGTACGATTTTTTTCGTACAATGTTAACATTTGCGAGAGTTTTCAAATGCTTGTTCATTCATTGTAATTTTATCACTCGCAATAAATTGTAAACAATCGAATTCTCACCGTGAGCATTCACAAGAAAGATCGCATTTTAATCGTTCACCGAGCCCTGTTTTGCACACAGAAATGGTGTGATGTATACGCAACATTAAATTTACTTCAATTCACATGTATTATCAATAAAACCCAAGTGGATTTCCAACAATTGCGACCAGTAGCAAAATTTGTTCAAAATAAATAACATATCCGAAATCTTCAAGATTTTCAATGGGCTGGTAAATCAATACCAATGCTTGTTAAGGTTTGTAACTTTGCACATATATATTTGAAGATTTGAAAGAGAAGAAAAATAATTTACAAAAAATGTTTGTAATTGTTTTGTTGTTGTTTTTTGTAATTAAAGAAAAGTCCTTATTTTTGATGGCGGGCATGATAACTCCTCACTGGAAAATCGGAATCCGAAAATTACAACGGTGTTAGAAAGAGTACATGCCCGGAGAAACGTGTAAAAATTTGGAATCGATTGGATTATTAGTTTTTGAGTTATCGTGCCCGCCATTCACAAAAGAGAACCAGTAAGGAAAGTAGTTAAGTCGGACGGGGTCGACTATATGATAACCTTCACCATTATGGGTACATTAAACAGGACTATTAACATGTTATTGGATGAAATAAAATATGTGATATTTATCTAAATATGAATCGACTTAGATCAATCGACTTCAAACAAATATCAATAGGTCAGCCGTTGGGATATGTCTGTACTTCTAGAAAACAGAACTACGTAATTCTATGCTCAATTTTTTACGTTGTGCAAAATTTGATGTCAATCTGCCTAACATGAGGAGTTTGATGTCTAATTTATTTAAAATCGGGCGAAAATATATATGGAAGTTATATCCTAATATGAACCGATTTACACGAAACTTGTCACAGGTTAGGTTATACTAATTTCAGTACGTTTTGTTCCTTGGTGCGTCAATTACTTAAAATCATTTTATAATATAAGGGAACTATATCTAAATCTCGACCGATTTTCACGAAACTTGGCACACATCAGTCTGTACTAAATTCAGTACGCTATGCCAAATCTCGTGAAAATCCAAAGATATATAGGGACTTTAGTGTACCATTTACATTAAATCGGACAGACATCACTGTACGCTCAATTCAGTACGTTATGCCAAATTTCGTGCAAATTAAAGATATATGTGGACTTTGGTGCAACATTTACATTAAATCGAACGAAACTTTATATTGGAGCTATTTCTAAATCTGAACCGATTTTCACGAAACTTATTACACATCATTCTAGGCTTTACTCCGTACCCTATACCAAATTTCGTGAAAATCGAACGATATATAGGGACTTTAGTACACCATTTACATTAAATCTGACGAAATTATATATGGGCGCTATATCTAAATCGGATCCGATTTTCAGGAAACTTAACACACATCATTCTAGACTTTATTCAGGACGCTATACCAAATTTCGTGCAAATCGACAGATATATAGGGTCTCTAGTGCACCATTTACTTTGTTTACAATTTAACCTGGACAGACAGACGGACGGACAGACGAACATGCGTAAATCGACTTAGAAAGTGATTCTATGCATATTCTCAAAAGGCACCATGTGTCTATCTCGATTCCTTTTGCTGTTACAAACTTATGCACAAAGATATAATATTCTGTACCACAGTGTGGTGAAGGGTATAAAAACGCGTTTAAAGAAGCCTGTCACTTGATGCTGACACAATAAATCGGATATATCTTCAAGAGTTCTTGAGATTTTCACTTGAAATTTTGTAGGGACATTCTTGAATTAGTGTAGATTCGAATTAGATCAAAAAAATTTTGACCCCGAGAATGGGGGGGGGCCCGTTAAGGGGAACCCATTCACTATTTTAATTTTTCAAGATTTTCAATGGACTGGTAAATCAATACCAATGCTTGTTAAGGTTTGTAACTTTGCACATATATATATATATTTTTTTTTTTTTCACATGATATATATATATGTATATATATATATATATATATATTTATAGATTTAAAAGAGAAGAAAACTAATTTACAACAAATGTTTGATATTGTTTTGTTGTTGTTTTTTGTAATTAAAGAAAAGCCCTTATTTTTGATGACGGGCACGACTTCGCTCTAAAATTAGAAAAATGGCGGACCTTTGAAAAAATATTTTTCAAAAAATCGCCGATTTTTTACCAAAACCCAAGTTAAATAAGAAAGATCTTCGCCGATTGGCACTATACTAGTTTAGTTTGGAATCGATAGGGTTCTTAGTTTTTGAGTTATCGTCCCCGCCATTCGCAAAAACGCTGTTTGGAGAAAAACGCGTTTAAAATTTGAGTTCATCCGTCACTTGATACTGACACAATAAATCGGCTATATCTTCAAGAGTTCTCGAGATTTTCACATGAAGTTTTGTAGGGACATTCTTGAATTAGTGTAGATTCGAATTAAACCCAAAAAATTTTGACACCGAGGATGAACATGTTTGTATCCTTCACTACATTGTTGTACAGGACATTATGTCTTTGTGTATATGTTTATAACAGGCCAAAAGGAAACACGATATACACTTGATCCTTTTCAGAATCGATTTGCTTTCTGAGCCGATTGATGCAAGTCCGTCAGTTGAAAACAAAGTACAAGTGATATATATGATCCCATTTCGATGAAATTCTGAACAGTTCACCTATTAGGAACATGGATGAACGCTATTGAAATTCGAATATTGTTATTAACATTTCTTCTCAATGATTATCCAAAATAAAAAACCAGTAAGGAAAGAAGTAAAATCGGACTGGGCCACTATATGATACACTTCACCACTTTGGGTGTATTGTACATATGTATTCTTACGATTGCATGTCAATGTACCCTCGAAGGAACATACTCATGCCTTTCTGCAACCTATGCTAAATTTAATTTTATTCGGGCAGATTTAGAGTTGTCTGTGGGACAAAATTTAATCTCAATTCGATACCCGTTCGAAATACAAATGGAAGCTATGGATGCATCTGTAACAATTTCAACAAAACGCAATAACGCCATTCAAGTCTCAATTTGATACATTGTGCAAAATTTCGTGTTAATCGAACAAACATTAGATGTTTGGTGCACCGTTTTTGTAAAATCAGACAAATACATATCCATATGTTGAACACATATCGAAATATACACCGAATTTCCCGTAACTTAACACAAATCACTTTAGACTTCTTCAGTACGGAATACCAAATTTCGTGCAAATCCAAGGATGTACAGGGACTTTAAACCACTTACATAAAATCGAACGAAAATATATATGGGAGCAATATCTAAATTTGAACCGATCTTCCCGAAACTTACCAAACATCATTTCAGACTTAATTCAGTACGCTATGCCAAATTTCATGAAATCGAATGATATATAGCGACATTGGCGCACCATTTACATAAAATCCGACGAAAATATATACGGGAGCTATATCTGAATGTGGACCGATTTTCACGAAACTTGGCACAAATAGTTTTAGTGCCAATTCAGTACGCTATGCCAAATTTCGCGCAAATCGAAAAATATATAGGGGTTTGGTGCACCATTTACATAAAATCGGACGAAACTATGGGACCTATATCTCAATCTCAACCGATTTTCACACGTAATTTTAGACTTAATTCAATACGCAAAGCCAAAATTCGTGAAATCGAATGATTTTCAGGGACTTCGGTGCACCATTTACATAAAATCGGACGATAATATATATGGGAGCTATATCTAAATCTGGACCGATTTTCACGAAACTTTGCACAAATCATTCTAGACTCAAATCAGTACGTTATGCCAAATTTCGTGCACATCGAAAGATATTTAGGGACATTGGTTCACCATTTACATAAAATCGTACGATAATATATATGGGAGCTATATCTAAATCTGGACCGATTATCTCGAAACTTGACACACATCATTCTTGACTTAGTTCACTACGCTGTGCCAAATTTCGTGTATATTGAACGATATATAGGGACATTGGTGCACCATTTACCTTAAATCGGACGAAAATATATATGGGAGCTATGTCTAAATCTGAACCGATTTTTCCCAAATTCAATAGGGTTTGTCCTTGGGCCAAATATTCAGAAAGTGATTCTATGCATATTCTCCAAAGGATCTATGTGTCTACCTCGTTTCCTTTTGCCTGTTACAAACATATACACAAAGACATAATACCTTGTACCACAGTGTGTAATAAATAAATTTGAGCCAAGAATTTTGTTATTGGGTTTTGTAGAAGTGGGTGCAGATGAAGATATAACTCCTATATGTTAATTATGAAATAAATAATCAACGGGTGCCCAAAATTAAATTTTGCACAGTACTTTTGCAGCATACTGAATAGTGTGTGTCAATTTTGTTTTAAGTCGATTTACATGGATTGATTTAAGTCGGTTCATATTCAGATAAAGTTCAAATATGGTAGAAAAAGATCACATATTAAGCCATGGACATATTAGGTTTCATGCATGCATACATCTGTTGAATATACCCAAAGTAGTAAAGGGTCGGCTCCGTCCGACTTTACTCCTTTCGTTAATGTTTGGTATTGAAAATGGGATGGGATAGTGTACCAAATGAGGTAACTGAACTTTACCTTTAAACCAATTTAAATTTCCATGTAGCTCTTTTTACATTTCTACGGATATTATATATCTACATGGTACACCAATTTTGTCGAAGATTAAAAATGTTAAAATATGCCATTTTTATTTTGTCAGATTCCATGTCTATATTCTGCTTATATGTCTGCTTAAGGGATCTTGGTTTTTGATAATCTGTGTGTGTAACACATACACTTTCCAAACCCTACAACTACTATAATGACCTTTCTGTCATATGTCTTCAATTCCCTTCTCGCTAGATGAACAACGATTTCCTTTAATTACATTTAAATTAATAAGTAATTGCAATAATTACTTTACAAGAAATGAATGGATCATCACATTGAAATTGTCGTAATAACAGGTGTACATGCATTCTCTTCAACACGTGTCAGCTGACATATTCATAACATGCTACATTTGTCCTTGTGGCAGACTTAATAAATAATCGTTTGTACGTGTTGTAAAGTTGGTATTAAAAATTAATAGTAATAGCCAACTGTAAAATATTCCGGTCATTAAAGAATTACTGTTTCAATTGCACTGTAGATAAATAAAAAAAAAACATAATATGGATGAATGCGAAATAAATAATTTCTGTGTGATGTATAAAAACTGTTGTGGTCGTGGAGTATGAATGTAGACTACGAACAAAAATCCAGATTTTTCGTATATTTGGAAATATAAAACGTTTCAATATCTAATAAAAGGTCGGTTTAAGTTTGTTTAAAAAATAAACGGGAGAAGTCTACTGGAGGCGTAAAAGTCGAGCTCTGGATATATAACTCTATCCTTGAAAATCCATGTTTCAGACTACGGGATTTGGACGAATGATCTCCATCGGTTCAGATTTATATATAGCTCCCATATATATTTTCCGATTTCCGATTTTAGGTAAATAGTGCACAAAAGTCCCTATATATTTTTCGATTTGACGAAACTCAGCATAGCGCACTGAATTAGGTCTATAAAGATGTGTCTTCAATTTCGTGAAAATCGGTTCAGAATTTGATATAGCTTCCATACATATTTTTACCCGATTTTAAGTACATAGTGCACCAAAGATCCTTCGATTTGCACGAAATTTGGCGCAGCGCTGAATGAAGTCAAGATTTACGTGTGCGTCATTCTCAATTAAGTTTTCGAACTGAATAGACGTATTTTTTTGTGTCTGAAAAAAAGAAAACTAAATTTGGAAAATTAAAAAAAAAAAACATATATATACAATTATAAAGGCCTGAAAAGAAAAATATCTTATTATGGACGATTGGTTGTCTGTGGAGGAAAGAATTTCATCCGAAAAAGTCCCCCCGGATAAAGGTGCGGATAGCAGAAAATCGAGGAGAATCAATACGAAATTACCATCCAAATTTTGCTCGGAGGAATCATTGAGCTCTTCCGAAGTTTCGCAAAACAATGCGAAGTCAAAAGATTTGAGCCCAAAATCAAGGTACAAATCTAAAGCAAATGATGAAAGGACATTTTGTAGCGATGCAAGCCAAAATGAATTTATCCCCGTAAGTTCACAAGATAAGGTTAGTACAATAGATTCTGTTGCTGATCTTACAATCGAAAGTGGTCAATCTCAAACTAAACGTCCCCGAATTTGTGAGTCATCTGACATAGCCCTAAAAGTGACACAGAATTCCCAAAATCGATTCGCATTATTGAATGATATTGACATACTTCTTGAACCATCTATCCCAAGAGCACAGCCGTCTCAAAGCCAACGTGAAATCAATGTCAACGAGCAAAATACATCTATTAGTAGAAATGAAAAATCGCCCAATTCTTTAATTAATCTTAAGGGGTTTTGTCCGCCAATTTTTCTTTTTGATGTAAACATAGCAGATTTGATACGAACACTTAAATCCAAGGACATCGTTTTTAAAATTGTAAACAAGAGTCAAAGAAAAAGTAAATTATATCTTAAAGACCCTGCAGTACATTCAGAAATGATTGATCTCCTAAAAACAAAGGAAATACCAGCATACACTTATACACCTAAAGAACATAAACGTTCTCGACTAGTTTTAAGGGGTCTTCATTACAAAACAACCTTAGATGAGATTAAGAGCGATATTAATGCGTTAGTGCCAAATACGGTGGAGGATGTTAGGAAATTTTCGACCGAATTTTCTAAAAAAAATAATATAGATACTGGACTTTACTTGATTACCCTCTTGCCAGGAAAATCTGTAACTGAATTAAGGGCTCAAAAATATATTTGCTTCCAGAAGGTAACATGGGAAATACCCAAATCAAATTTGAAGGTTGTTCAATGTTGGCGTTGCCAGCATTGGGGCCATATCTCAAAAAATTGTAGCAGACTATATGTCTGCATGAAATGTGATCAAAAGCACGCACCAGGTGACTGCAAATTCGTATCTAACGAAGAAAATAAGCCTTATTGTGCGAATTGCAAGCAATTCGGTCATCCGTCTAATTATAGGGGCTGTAGTGCTTACAAAGATTACTTGAAGAATCAGGAACAAACTAAATCTATAGCTAAGGAAAAAAGCGTTAGCTTCCTGCAATGTGTCCTGCAATGTGTCAATTTTTTGTCATTTAACGTTAGATCGCTTATTGAAGCGAGTCGTAGAATTGAATTATCAAAGATTTTAAATGCAAATAACATTGATTTCGCCTTTATACAAGAAACTCACTTAAGAGATGTCCATAGAGTTGCATTAGAAAATTACGCGTTCGTAAGGGACAATAGTTCCCAAGGGGTAGCAATAGCTTTAAGAAAATCATTCAAATTTCAAAAGGTGATTGTAAGGGATTTCACATATCCTAGCTTGTTTTTAAGTATTGGTATCATTTTAAATGGCGTTGAACACAGAGTTTTGATTGGTTCAATTTACATCCCATGCAATGCTGATCGCACTCAATATAGTGCCAGTTTGGAAGCTCTGAATAGTATTTCCCGAAATTACTACGGATTGATAATTGGGGGTGATTTTAACTCCAGACACTCGGATTGGTGTGACACATTAAATAATATGAATGGGAACACCTTTTACGAATGGATTCAGGAATCGTCGGTGGATTTTTTAAGAATCTCAACACTGTTTCATCTTTCCCAAATGGTGCATAATTTCTAGACCATTTTATAATAAGTACAAACTTAATCGATCCGATATCTCAAAATTTCCAAATAAGCTCCTTACCAACATTTTCTGACCATTTTCCCTTAAAATTGCACTTAAAATTGTCATCGTTATCTATTATTTTGAGTCCTCTAAAATCTTATACTTCCTATAAAAACACAAATTGGGATACATTCCGAGTTGATATTCAAGATGGTTTGTTGAATAGCTTTCCAGATTCAAAAAGGAATCTCTCTAATATTGAGATAGACTTTTATATCGACAATATTTCAGATGTGATAACCAATGCTCATACCAGGCACTCGGAAATTAAAAAAATGGGTAAAAAATACATCGTTTCAGATGCAATAAGAAACCTCTTCAAATTGAAGTATTCTTGGCAGAAGGATTTGAAAAAAATGATTTTCAGGGACTTCGGTGCACCATTTACATAAAATCGGACGATAATATATATGGGAGCTATATCTAAATCTGGACCGATTTTCACGAAACTTTGCACAAATCACAAGCTATATCTAAATCTGGACCGATTATCTCGAAACTTGACACACATCATTCTTGACTTAGTTCACTACGCTGTGCCAAATTTCGTGTATATTGAACGATATATAGGGACATTGGTGCACCATTTACCTTAAATCGGACGAAAATATATATGGGAGCTATGTCTAAATCTGAACCGATTTTTCCCAAATTCAATAGGGTTTGTCCTTGGGCCAAATATATGAGCTGTGCCTTTTTTCATCCAATTCGGATAATAACTGCGACCTGTACTTTGTTTACAATTTAACATGGACAGACGGGCATGCATAAAATG
>NW_026878649.1:0-24260 GCF_032173495.1 Musca vetustissima | reverse complement strand
AAAACACCGAAGTGAATAGTGTGAATTTTAATTATAAATCGTTTGATCATCTAGAAGGCACGTTAAAAGTCGGAAACTGGGATATGACAAATTTAGATACACCTTTAATTTTTATTCGCTGATCCTATTACTGCTTTTCAATGGATACTTCTACTTTGATGGAAGGTTTTATGCACTGCGTTCTGTGCATTATTTTCAAACCAAAAGTTTTGGGATTTTGTTCTAATAATCATAATCCCCCATCCTTCAATATATTCCTAGATCAGTGCAAAATTATTGTTGTACAGCAACTGTTTTAGCGGGGAAGGATTAGAACACTTTGCGTAGAATTTTTGCATCTAATTTATATTTAACGCAACGTGTAAAGTTAATACTGCCAAATGCTCCGTTAATGTCACTGCTCTTATATGAACTTGGAGTGTATTCGGGATCCATTGATTTGCATGTTAATAAGCTAAAGCGAATTATTAATACCATAACACGCTTAATTTATAATCTACGTAGTGACAATCACGCGTCGGAATATATTACTCGCTTTCTTGGAAGTTCTTTTGAATGATTTATTCACTAAATATATTACCGTGGACACTTAAGGATGTTTCCTTTCACACTCTCCTCCAGAAACCCCAATATTTTGGTACCTCGAATTTGGAATATTTGCGTGATGTTGGAATGCACTGTCACTTGAGTTACGAGTTTTTCCCATAGCAATAATGTTATACGTTTAAAAATTCTAAGTCAGTTACACATTCCATCGTAAAAATTACCATTACTTTTTTGGCCTTTGATAGGGGCAGCGAAGTGCCACGGGTCCAGCTAGTATATATATATATATATTTTCATCCGATTTTATGTAAATGGTACACCAAAGTCCCTATATATCATTCGATTTGCACGAAATTAGGCATTGCATACTGAATTGAGTCTAGAATGGTATGTGCTAAGCTTCGTAAAAATCGGTCCTGATTTAGATATGGCTCCCATATATAATTTCGTCCAAGTTAATAGAAATGGTTCACCAAAGTCTCTATATCGTGGAAATCGGTTCAGATTTAGATGTAGCCCCCATATATATTTTCGTCCGATTTTATGTAAATGGTGCACCGAAGACCATATATTCTTTCTCATATGTATTTCGTCCTTGAAAATCGGAGCAATGAAATGAAATTTACCATAGGTTCCAGAAAGGCATAATGTTCACATATTCAAGTTCGTTCAATTTCATGCCAATGTTCTTTCTAAAAGGCAGAGTCTGTTAGGAGACATATATAGAATATACCCAAAGTGGTGAAGGGTATTATATAGGCGGCCCAGTCCAACTTTACTGCTTACTTTACTGGTTGAGAGTTGTCATTTTGTTTGCAACATCTCGATATATTCATTCGATACTCCATATTAATAAAATAGTGTAGGAATTAGGGAATAGTTGGGGTTATCATTATATGAGGGGTATGCCTAATTAATGACCGATATATGTCGATTTCGCAAAAAAAAAAACGCTCGTGATTCCCAAAATACCGAAAATTGGGGATACTCTTATTTGGGGCTACCCGCAAAAAATGGATCTATATAATTTTTAGTGGGGTGATTTGCTATCTAATAAGAATTTAAAGTATTACATTATAGCCAATTTGGTTGAAACATACACTCAATACACACTAACTACTAGAAATGTATTATAATTCTTAGTGAAGAGAGTTGGTACCCAATAAGAACACAATATTCCAAATTTCAGCTAATTCGGTTGAAAAACGCGTTCAAGAACCCCAAAATACAGAAAATTGCGGTACTCTTTCATGGGAACTATGCCTAGACGTGGATCGATATAGCCCATCTTCGAACTTGACCTACCTGCAATCAACTCAATGCAAAATTTTGGCGATATATGTCAATTCGTTTAGAGGCTAGAGTGACTACAACAGACAAAATGGCAGGAATATATATTTTATGGGATCGGAAATATACCCTCCCTAATATACCCTCCATGCTATGGTGGAGGGTATAAAAAGGGGGTTATAGAGGGAGTGTCTGAGGGACGAATATCAATAATTTTTGGGAGGGTGATTTGTTACCAGGAAGGGTACCCCCTGTTATATGAGAGCTGCCCGAAAAAAGTGGACCTATATTTATAATTTTTAGTGGAGACTTTTAGTACACAATGGAACTGAATGTTCCAAATTACAGCGAATATAGTCGGACGGGGCCGACCATACGATACCCTACACAACTACCACGGAACTCAAATTTTCTGCGGATGTTTATTTCGAAACTGTGCAATATTTCGTGATATTTGCACCCTCTTGCCCGATTAGAGGTAAACAGCACCTCTTCCTCACACTGACATATTTTCCGAATATTACGAGTATTCAGTACAGCTATTGACCAGATTCGCTTCACCGTGGGTTGTGTTGTAATGTTCGGCTTTCATTTGAGGTCTATAGATCGACTCGAAAATAACACAAAAAATTAAGTTTTCGGTCCACTTCATTCCAAAATTATTATCTGATCATCACCGAAAATTATAGGCGTTGTCCTTGACCATAACCGGAACCTCATGAAACATTTCAAAGCGATCAGCGCTATAGTTCCGCTCTCCAGAGTGATAATGGGTTACTAAATAATATAACTCCCACATCCGAGCACATACAACAATATAATTGGTCTTAATTTAAAGGTCAACCACTCCTCTTGGATATAATATCAGCTTCTCGGGTATATATCCTTCAGGGGTAAATTTTTACGCCATAGAATACAAATTTTGTAATTTTTCACACAAAAGTCAGGGTCCATTTGACCCGCTAAGTATTGACCGATCTTTCTCCAAACAGGCATGCTTATTCTTTGGCCCGATCCGCTTCTCCATGCAAAATTTCACGATGTTCGGACCATTGTTGCGGCCTCTGGAGCGACCAGAAAAACCGACAAAAATTTAGTATTTGGTCCATTTCATCCCCTAAATATTAACCGATCTTTCCCAAAAACAATAGGGGTCTTCATTGGCCAGAACCCATAATACATGCAACATTTCGTGAAGATTGGTCCATAACTGTGGTCTGTAGATCGACTCAGCTAGTCGAGATATGACGATCGGTATAAAGGTGGGTCTAGGACCAATATTTCGCGGCGTTACAAGCTTATGGGGCTGCACAAAGCTATAATACCCTGACAACATAGTTGTGTAGGGTATATATATACCTTATATACTGAAAAATATACCTACATTTATAATTTTGATTGCAGATATTTGATACCTGATAATAACGCAAACAGCAAAATTACAAAGAATTCGATTGAAAACCACACTCAAAAACCCCAGAATTCCGAATATTGGCTTTATATGAGGGCTACCAAGAAATTTGTACCTTTATTTATAACTTTTAGTAGAGATATTTGGTACTCACAAAAACTTAATGTACCAAATTTCATGGAATTTGGTTGAAAACCCGCTCAAGAACCCCAAAATTCCGAATGTCTAAACGTGGACCGATATAGCCCATCTTCGAACTTGCACGCAAAAGATACTTACTAAGCTGGCTTGTTACAGAACGGTTGATCCATAAGCCGAGCATATAAAAGATTTCCAAGCGCGTCCGTCATGTGCTCAAATTTACCAATTTTGAAGACCACGTTCCAAGATGTTGTTTTCTACTTCGTATTTCCATCTAATTAGTGGGCTTCCCCTTCTTCGGTAACCATCAGTAGGCTTGTTTTTATATGCCTTTTGAGCTGGGCATTCTCATTCATCCGCACAACATGGCCTAGCCACCGTAGTCGATGCAGCTCAATACGACTGACTATGTCGATGTCCGTATATAAATTGTAGAGCTCGTGGTTTATTCGACGCCGATATTCACCGTCGACGCAGATCGGCCCGTAGATCTTTCGGAGAATTTTTCTTTCAAACACCCCAAGAGCTGCCTCATCTGCTTGGGCAAGTACATATGCTTCTTATCCATATAATAGCAGGGGTAGTATCAGCGTCTTGCGTAATTGTTTTACTTTGACATCAATACATTGCCTAATGCGCAAAGTTGACATTTTAGGTAGTATAACAAATGAATATAAATCTGAATAATAATATTCGTAATTGAACACTTGGTTTACTACCAAATTTGTGTGAAACGGCCGGCTTTTGGTCCCGTTTTAAAAAAACTGAGAGTTATGCATTCTGTGATACACCCATCTTGCTCAAATGCTTCCCATATGGCCGTTGGTCAAATGGTATCGAAAGTTTTCTTGAAGTAGATAAATAGTAGATACGGGATCAATTCTATACATTGTTCTATTATGACCCGTAGATTGTTGGGCTGGTCCACAAGGTTTCTATTTGAAGAATGTTTTCTTCTATCCGATATATGCCAATCTGTAATCGGAAGTAAAAAATTGTTTTGCATAAGAAACTTATAAACCCTACACAACTATGTTGTCAGGGTATTATAGCTTTGAGCAGCCACAGTCATGGACCAATATTCACGAAATTTTGCATGTAGGATGGGTTCTGACCAATGAAGACCCTATTTTGGGAAAGATCGGTTAATATTTATGGGATGAAATCGACCAAATCGACTAAATTTTTGTCGGTTTTTCTGGTCGCTCCAGAGGCCGCAATAATGGACTGAACATCGTGAAATTTTGCATGGAGAAGGGGATGAGGCCAAATATAAGCATACCCTATTTTTTGATAAAGATCGGTCAATATTTAGCGGGTCAAATGGATCCTGACTTTTGTGTGAAAAATGACAATTTTTTTATTCTATAGCGTATATATTTACCCCTGAAGGACATAGACCCTAGTAGTTGATATTATATCCAAGAAGAATGGTTGACCTTTAAATTAATACCAATTATATTGTTGTATGTGCTCGGGTGTGGGAGTTACAATTAAATATTTACAGGTGTCTCCGTATTCGAATATTATTTAGTAACCCATTATTACTCTAGCGCTGATCGCTTTGATGATGTTTCATGAGGTTCCGGTTATGGGCAAGGACAACGCCTGTAATTTTCGGTGATGATCAGATAATAATGCACTGAAAACTTAATTTTTTGTATTATTTTCGAGTCGATCTATAGACCACAAATGAAAGCCGAACATCACAACACAACCCACGGTGAAGGGAATCTGGACAATAGCTGTACTGAATACTCGCAATATTCGGAAATTTTGTCAGTTTGAGGAAGAGGTGCTGTTTACCTCTAATCGGGCAAGAGGGTGCATATTTCACGAAATATTGCCCAGGCTCGGAATACACATCCGCAGAAAATTTGAGTTCCGTGGTCGTTGTGTAGGGTATCGTATGGTCGACCCCGTCCGACTAGACTGCTCCGCTCACTGTTTTTTTATTTAATGCGATTTTAATCAATGCGATTTAAAATCGTTTCTATTCATAACTTTAAAATTTAAGTTATGGTTTTATAATGGCCTACATTCATGTTTAATGTTTCAGTCATATGTTATTAAAAGGTGCATCGATTTTGTTCAGATTGGTGTCATAGGCGTAGCTTTATTGGTAATTTTAGGATACAAACACTTTAAAATATGTTTCATCCATCCAAAAGAAATCCTGTGAGATAACCTAAACGAAATTTCAATCCATTAGATTCACCAAACATAACTTTTTAAAAGAAATATACTACGCCCATATTTGACGTGTGCTTTGAACCACAATTCAAACTTTTGATTCAATCAACACATTTTATATTTTCCACATATGTTCATACATACATACTCGTTTATATACACAAATTTATGCGGAAAATATTATTGATAAGTTTTTAATGAAACAACATTTTGGAAAGAGTAAACGGGAAATTATTCAACATAAGATTATTGTAAAATATTCAAATTGCATTGATCTACAAAATGGTTGGACAATAATGAGTACAATAGCACCATCATTGGAATATACTAATAATGATTGAAATATGGTTTATTGGTTTTTTCGACGTTGCGCAAAAATCCAATTAGTTGAATATTTTTCTTTGCGAATGCGTATCTAATTAATATTTGTGTGTGTTGTTTCGGGAATTAAACACAAATGTGCATCAATATGATAAGTTAAATCATAATGTCATTTTGGGAAAATATGTGTTGAATTCTTCTTTTATATAAATTCATTAGAATGTAACTAGCAATTACTATTGTGATTTAAAGAATTCAAAAGAATAACTCGTGGTACGGAATTTGCTAAAATTGTGAACAAAATATTCACATAAGACTTGGGATAGCGCATATAATGTCTTCTGAGAAATTTTCAGACCAAAGTCGATTAGGCAAACATATATATCCTCCACAACGAGGTACAGTGCATCTTAAATATGTAGTCTCGTTTGCAAAACTTCGAGATTGTCACCGGATACCAACATTGTGACATTAATAGTTTGTATATTTACAGACAGTTTTATACCCCTCACCACACTGTGGTACAGGGTATTATGTCTTGGTGCATATCATTGTAACAGGCAAAAGGTAGACACACAGTTCCTTTTGAGAATATGCATAGAATCACTTTTTATGTCGACTAATGCATGTCCGTCCGTCCGTCTGCCCATGTTAAATTGTAAACAAAGTACAGGTCGCATTTTTGGTTCAAATTAGATGAAATTTTGCAAAGCTCATTTATTTGGCCCAAGGACGAACCCTATTGAAATTGGGAAAAATCGGTTCTGATTTAGATATAGCTCCCATATAAATTTTCCTTCGATTTAAGGTAAATGGGGCACCAAAGTCCTTATATACCTTTCGATTTTCAGGACATTGGGCATAGGGCACTGAATTATCTCCAGAATGATGTGTGCTAAATGTCCTGAAAATCGGTTCAAATATAGATATAGTTCCCATATATAATTTCTTCCGATTTTATGTAAATGATGCACCAAAGTCCTTATATTACTTTCGATTTGCTCGAAATTTGGCATAGCGTACTGAATTAAGTCTAGAATGACGCGTGTCAAGTTTCGAGAAAATCGGATCCCATATGTATCAAATATAGATATAGCTGCCATATATAATTTCTTCCGATTTTATGTAAATGATGCACCAAAGTCCTTATATTACTTTCGATTTGCTCGAAATTTGGCATAGCGTACTGAATTAAGTCTAGAATGACGCGTGTCAAGTTTCGAGAAAATCGGATCAGATTTAGGTATAGCTCCCATATGTATTTTCGTCCGATTTAAGGTAAATGGGGCACCAAAGTCCCTATATATCTTTCGATTTGTACGAAATTAGGCATAGGGTACTGAATTAGGTCCAGAATATTGTGTGCTAAGTTTCGTGAAAATCGGTTCAGGAATAAATATAGCTCCCATAAATATATATTTTCGTCCTATTTTATAATGGTAAATGGTGTACAAAAGTCCCTGTATAACTTTCGATTTGCACGAAATTTGGCATAGCCTACTGAATTAAGTCTAGAAAGTTTTGTGTCAAGGTTCATGACAATCGGTTCAGATCTATATTTTCGTCCGATTTTAGGTAAATAGTGTACTAGTAAATAGTGTATCCTTCGATGTGTACGAATTTTGGCAACGCGTAATGAATTGAGTCTAGAATGATGAGTAGTAAGTTTCGTGATAATCGGATCAGATTTTATACCCTCCACCATAATATGGAGGGTATATTAATTTTGTAATTCCCTTTGTAACTCATTGAAATATTAATTTCCGACCCTATAAAGTATAAGTATTCTTGATTCTAAGACGATCTAGCAATGTCCGTCCGTCCGTCCGTCTGTTGTAATCACGTTATCTTCTGAAGGAATTGAGATGCGGTGCTGAAATTTGGCATTGAGTTATCTTTTGTCTCCAGGCGAGTCATGTTCGAAGATGGGCTATATCGGTCTCCGTTTATTCATAGCTCCCATTTAAGGTTTCCCCTATTTTCATTCATTTGAGCGTATTTTTCGACGCCTTGGGCGTTAATTTAGTACTTTGAGCTCATATTGGGTACCAAATTTTTTCACTAAAAATTATTAAAAATATCCTAATTTTTCGCTCAAGCATACCATATGGGGTGCATGAGCACGTTTTCAACCGAATTTCCAAATTTTTCCACTAAAAATTATAAACATAGGTCAACTTTTTCTGGTAGCCCATATATAATGGTATTCCCAATTTTTTGGTATTTTGAGGGATATAAGCGCATTTTTCAACCATATTCACTGTAATTTGGTATTTTGTATTCGTATATGGTAACAAATCTCCCTCCCAGAAATTATTAACATTATCCCCCTCTTAGGGCTAGTCCCCTTATACCCTCCACCATAGTATAGAGGGTATATTAGATTTGTTTATCCGTTTGTAACTCTTCGGAATTATTATTTCCGACCTATAAATTATATAGCCTATAAACGAATTGAGATAGATTGCCAAAATTTAGCATAGAGTTGTCTTTTGTCTGCAGACAGGTCAAGATCGAAGATGGGCTATATCGGTTTATTTTCAGGAATAGCCCATATTTAAAGATAGCCCCCATTTTATTTTGGGGTTCTTGATCGCGTTTTCAACCAAATTCGCTGAAATGTATACACTGGGTTTTAATGAGTTACGAAATGTCTCCACTAAAAATGTTTCTTGTTTATTTCACTCAAAATTATAAATATAGCAGTATTCAACCATAGTAGGGCAATATTCTGTACTCGAAATTGTCCGTTTATACCCTACAAAATATGGAATTGTAAGATAATCTGTTGTAATCTTTCCACCTTCGGAGGATATCGATATAAAACCAGTAAGGAATGTACTAAAGTCGAACTGCGCCGTCTATGTGATACCCTTCACCACTTTTGGTATATTCTACATAGTCTCCTAACAGATGTCGCCTTTCCGAAAGATCGTTGACATGAAATTGAACAAAATATATATAAGAACTTTGGTGCACCATTTCTATTAAATCGGACGAAAATATATGTGGGAGCTTTATCTAAATCTAGAGGCCATTCTAGACTTAATTTAGTACGCTATGCCAATTTTCGTGCAATTCGATGTATATATAGGGACTTTGGTGCACCATTTTCTATTAAATCGGACGATATATGGGACCTATATCTAAATCTTAACCGATTCAGTACGCTATGCCGAATTTCGTGCAAATCCAAACATATATGGGGACTTTGGTACACCATTAAAAACCAGTAAGGAAAGTGCTAAAGTTGGACGGGGCCGACTATATGATACTCTTCACCAATATGGATATATTAAACAAGACTATTATCATGAAATTGGATGAAATAAAATATGTGATATTTATCTAAATGTGAATCGGACTAGATCTATCCATAAACATGCCATTCGTTTGGGACAAAAGTATGAAAATCGACTTCAAACAAATATCAACAGGTCATCCGTTGGGCTATGTCTGTACTTCTAGAAAACGTAACTACGTTATTTTAGGCTCAATTTTGTACGTTGTGCAAAATTTGATGTCAATCTGACAAACATGAGGAGGTTGATGTACAATATACTTAAAATCGGACGAAAGTATAATATAGAAGCTATACTGAAATATGAAACGATTCCAACGAAACTTGTCACAGGTTAAGTTATACTAATTTCGGTACGTTTAGTTCATATTAGCCATATATTGGTTTCTTGGTGCGTCAATTACTTCATATCAGCTATATCTAAATCCCAACCGATTTTTACGAAACTTGGCACACAAAATTCTGGACTAAATTCAGTACGCTATGCAACATAAGAACTTTGGCACATTATTTAAATAAAATCGGACGAAAAAATATATAGAGCTGAACCGATTTTCACGAAACTTGCCAGACATCGCTCTACGCTCAATTCAATACGTCATGCCATATTTCGTGCAAATGGAAAGATATATAGGGACTTTGGTGCACCATTTACATGAAATCGGAAGAAACTATATATGGGAGCTATATCTAAATCTGGACTGATTTTCACGAAATTTGGCAGACATCATTCTAGACTTAATTCAGTACGCTGTGACAAATTTCATGCAAATTGAAAGATATAGAGGGACTTTGGTGTCCCATTTACCTTAAATCGGACAAAACTATATATGGGAGCTATATCTAAATCTGAACCGATTTTCTCGAAACTTGGCACACATCATTATGGACCTAATTCAGTACTCTGTGCCAAATTTCATGCAAATCGAAAGATACAAAGGGACTTTGGTGCACCATTTACCTTAAATCGGACGAAACTATATATGGGAGCTATATCTAAATCTGAACCGATTTTCTCGAAACTTGGCACACATCATTATGGACCTAATTCAGTACTCTGTGCCAAATTTCTTGCAAATCGAAAGATATAGAGGGACTTTGGTGCACCATTTACCTTAAATCGGACGAAACTATATATGGGAGCTATATCTAAATCTGAACCGATTTTTCCCAATTTCAATAGGGTTCGTCCTTGGGCCAAATAAGTGACATGTGCCAAATTTCATCCAAATCAGATTATAAATGCGACCTGTACTTTGTTTACAATTTAACATCTACAGACGGAAAGACGGACGGACATGCATAAATCGACTCAGAAAGTGATTCTATGCATATTCGCAAAAGGAACCATGTGTCTATATCGTTTCCTTTTGCCTGTTACAAACATATGCACAAAGACATAATACCCTGTACCACAGTGTGGTGAAGGGTATAAAAATCGAGTTTACTAAATAAACTGATAGTGGGTGTTTAATGACTAGTGTAAAATTTTTGCATGTAGGACGGGTTCTGGCCAAGGGAGACCCCTATTTAACGATCGGTTAATATTTAGGGGAAGAAATTTACCGAAAACTGTCTGTTTTTCTCGACGCTCTAGAGGACAAAATTATGATCAGAGCATCACGAAATGGATCTGACCAAGGATCAAGAATGGCTCTTTTCATGATATTCGACCAATATTTATCGGACTTCTGTGTGAAAAACAGCTCTATAAGCTACAATTATCAGCCGAATATCACAACACAGCACACGGGGCAAGGAATCTGGCCAACTAATAAGAAGAACGACTCTTTTCATGATAATCGGTTATATATTCCACAATTATCAGCCGAATATCCCAATACATCACACGGGGCAAGGAATCTGGCCAGCTAATTAGAAGGGTTGTTTTTATAATGATCGGTCGATATTCAGCGGGACAAATAACCCAAGACCTTTTTGAGTAAAATGACAAAAAATTGTATGATATGACGTAAATGTTCACCCCGGGAAAACAAGGTTCAGAAAATATGCCCCCTTGACTCGTAATCGATGAAGTGGATACACATATCGTAAAATATTGCCAAGATTCGGAATATAGATTCGCAAAAAAGGATAGTTCCAAGGTAGTTATGTACGGTATCATATGGTCGGCCCCGTCCGACCATGCTGCATTATTCAATACCAACACGTCGAATCTCTCTTGCGGGAGAGGTTCAGTTCATAAGTAATGTCATAATAATATTAGTACCAAAAATATTTATTTTCCTACATGTCTCTCCCCAAAATAATATAAAATCATTAATTGTCATAGAAATCACTTGGGTTTATTTTCCAACATTATGATTATTACATATGTCATAATCTAATACATATACAATAAACTTCACACAAATGATTGCAATCTATAATAAACAAACAACACATATTGAGAATTCCACTCCAGATATACACAAGTATGTCGTCATATGCATCTGCTGCTGCTGCCATTGGTATCGCATCGACGATAAGTCTCCTCCACCCGAACATAAATCTTATACCAGTGATTGTTCTTTGAATTTTGCCATTGTTTAGAAATTTACTCTTCAATGCAAGCCATCGAGCAAAGTGTAAATAGTCAGTTGTTTAGTTCTTTGGTGCTGAACGTTGGACAATTGAATTAGAAAGGACAATTTCTAAGGATATTGAGATATAGAGATAAATGTAGCACATAAAACAAGTGAAATTTATGGCATCTTTTCTGTCAACACATGCAAATAAATGTTGTCTTGTAAACAAATTAATAGGCAACCTCAAAAACATGTGGGCCACATAGAGAAGCCATCACGTATTCAATTGAATTGCCTATGGGATTCGATTTGGTGATATGGAATAGTGTAAAAGGCAGGTCAATGGAAAATTATGATATATGATCATTTGAAGATTGCACAACAATAATAACTATAAAGATATGAGTAGTGTTGTCCTGTCGACAAATCGTTGCCAAAAGTTAGAAGTATAGGAGTTCGGTTTAAATAGGAGTTAATATATATTTTTGACAATAATAGTATGTGGATGTCAAAAGCCAAACTTATATTACATTCTATGCTACCTCCATGGAGATAGCATAGAATTCATAGGAAATTTAATTTCTTTGCTGATATTTCATATCAACAATAAATTATTTTTTGGTACTGATGATGAAATAGCATCAATATGATTTTGAAAGCAAAATCTCTTAATACAGTTCATTAAACATCTTGATTGAGATAGCAAGATTGTTTGGAAAATGTTGAGTAATGGAATTCGTACTATGTGGGAATTCATATTTTCATATGAAAGTAGTACAGGCAATATTAAAGCTAAAGATAGAAATCCCTGGTTATTCTTGATAGAAATTCATCATAGTGAAATGTTAATTAAGGGGGCTGCTTTCAATTAATTGACCGAATAAGAATAAAACCAGTAAAAGTAGTAAGGTCGGACTGGGCTGACTATATGATACCCTTCACCACTTTGGGTGTATTGTACAGATGTATCCTTACAATCGTATGTCAATGTTCCCTCGAAGGAACATCTTCATGTCTTCCTACAACCTATGATAAATTTAATTTCATTCTGGCAGATTTAGAGTCGTATGCGTACCATGGGACAAATTTATGGAAAACGATTAATAGTAAAATTGGTACACGCTATACGGTACGCTGCACTGTTAATTAAATTAATCTCAATCAGACACCCGATCGAAATACATATGGAAGCTATGGCTGCATCTTCACCAATTTCGTGTTAAACTGTCAAACATTAGGAGTAAATTCGGACGAGTATACATATGGGAGCTATATCTAAATTTGAACGGATTTCACACATCATTCAGACTCAATTCGGTACGTTATGCCAAATTTCGTGGAAATCGAAAAATATATTCGGACTTTGATGCACCATTTACATTAAATCGTAGGAAATATATATAGGGCTATATCTAAATCTGAACCGATTTTCTCGAAACATAGCACACAGCATTCTAGACTCAATTCAGTATGCTGTGCCAAATTTGGTAGTAAACGAAGAATATATACGGCCATTGTTGCACAATTTACATAAATCGGACCGATATATCTGAACCGATTTTCACGCAACTTAACACACATCATTCTACTCTTAATTCAGTACGCTGTGCAAAATTTCGTGCAAATCGAAAGTTATTTAGGGACTTTGGTGCACCATTTATCTTAAATCGGACGAAAATATATATGGGAGCTATATCTAAATCTGAACCGATTTTCATGAAACTTGGCACAAATCATTCAACGCTTAATTCAGTACGCTGTGCCAAATTTCGTGCAAATCGAAAGATATATGTGTACTTTGGTGCACTATTTACATCAAAGCCACAAACCTATATCTAAATCTGAACCGATTTTCCGGAAAATTAACACACATCTAGACCTAATTCATTACGCTGTACCAAATTTCGTGCATATCGAAAACTATAAAGGGACTTTCGTGCACCATTTATATTAAATCGGACAAAAATATATATGGGAGCTATATCTAAATCTGAACCGATTTCCACGAAACTTAGCACACATCATTCTAGACCTTATTCAGTAGGCTATACCAAATTTCGTGCAAATCGGAAGATATATAGGGACTGCGGTACACCATTTATCTAAAATCGGGCGAAGCTATATATAAGAACCGATTTTTCTCCAATAGGGTTCGTCCTTGGGCCAAGTAAGTGACTTGTGACAAATTTCATATATATTTTATATATAACTCCCATATATATCTTTGTTCAATTTTTTTAAGGGAAAGCGGCATGATAACTCCTCACTGGAATATCGAAATCCGAAAATTCCAACGGTGTTAGAAAGAGTACATGTCTGGCTCTCGTATGAACTAGGATTATTGACTTCGCTCTAAAATTAACAAAATGGTGGACCTTTGAAAAAATCATTTTGGAAAATCGCCGATTTTTGACCAAAAACCGAGTTAAAAAATAAGGAAGATTTTCATTTGGCTTTTTCCTAGTTCATACGATAGCTATACACTCACAGAGAAACGTGTAAAAATTTGTAATCGATTGGGTTATTAGTTTTTGAGTTATCGTGCCCGCCATTCACAAAAGAGAAAGACGCGCTTAAAGTTTGAGAAGCCCTTTAGCCGTCACTTTATGTTGACACAATAAATCGGCTATATCTTCAAGAGTTCTTGAGATTTACACTTGAAAGTTTACAGGGACATTCTTGAATTAGTGTAGATTCGAATTAAATCAAAAAAAAAAAATTGACCCCGAGAATGGTGGGGTCTCCTTAAATGACATACAAAAATTTGAATGATTGTATGATTGAGTCGAAATTTTGCATACCGTATTAAACTGAATCTCAAATAATGGGTGTTAAGTTTTGTAGAAATCGGTTCAGATTTAGATTCGTCCGATTTTATTTACCGGGGGCACCAAACTTTGAAGGTTTGTTTGAGACGAAATTTTGCATAACGTTTTGAGTTGACTTCTAGTCTGCAGTAGTTTTCAAGATATAACTAGTGTAATAACGCACATATAAAGATCCCATCGGTTTGTGCTCTAATCGTGAACACTTCCCAAATGTATGCAAGTCAATTTCAGTGTATACCTATTTAGGAGAATATTAAATGTTCATTCCGAATTTGCTTATAACAATCGATTTTACAACACAGAAACAATGCCGTACCCCCAATATTTGGTATTTTAAGGATTTCATACATGTTTTTCAACCGAATTATGCCATGTACAGACGAGAGCTGTTCGCTCTCTCATTCGTTGTTCGTTGTTGAGGTAGACCCATAGTTCCTTTTGAGAATATGCATAGAATCACTTTCTGAGTCGATTTACGCATGTCCGTCCGTCCGTCCATGTATTTTTGTGAACAAAGTACAGGTCGCATTTATGATCCGATTTGGATGAAATTTGGCACAGTTCACTTATTTGGCCCAAGGACGAACCCTATTGAAATTAGGAAAAATCGGTTCAGATTTAGATATAGCTCCCATATATAGTTTCGTCCGATTTAATGTAAATGGTGCACCAAAGTCCCTATATATCTTTCGATTTGCACGAAATTTGGCATAACGTACTGAATTGAGCCTAGAGTGATGTCTGCCAAATTTCATGGAAATCGGTCCAGATTTAAATATAGCACCCATATATTTTTCGTCCGATTTTAGTAAATGGTGCATCAAAGTCCCTGTATATATTTCGATTTGTACGAAATTTGGCATAACGCACTGAATTGAGCCTAGAGTGATGTCTGCCAAGTTTCGTGAAAATCGGTCCAGATTTAGATATAGCTTCCATATATAGTTTCGTCCGATTATATGTTACAGATTCACCAATGTCCCTATAAATCTTTCGGAATGATGTGTGCTGAGTTTCGTGAAAATCGGTTCAGATTAAGATATATATTTCAGATTTAATGTAAATAATGTACCAAAGTTCTAATATTGCATAGATCGATTAATTTTAAGTAATTGACGCACCAATGAACCAATATATGGTTGATAGGAACAAGACGTACTGAAATTAGTATAACCCATCCTGTGACAAATTTCGTTGAAATCGGTTCATATTTGGATATAGATTCCACATATATTTTCGTTCGATTTTAAGTAAACGGTGCAAATGGTGCGTTGCGTTTGCGTTTTCTAGAAGTACAGACATAGCCCAACGGCCCAGCATTTGTCCCATTGTAACAAACAAATGACATGCTTATAGCTTGATCTAAGTTGATTCACATCATCCAATCCAATTCATTCAATTTCACGTTAATTGTCCTGTTTAATATACCCATAGTGGTGAAGGGTATCATATAGTCGGCCCCGTCCCACTTTACTACATTCCTTACTGGTTATATATGCAGCAGGATGTAAATTTTGTTATCTACATTATGCAATATGAATTTCTTTCCTCTTTGTTCTCATTAGCATACAAAACAAGAAACAAATTTGGGGGACTCAAACAAAAAATTCTCCAAATGTTTGTATGTGACATTTGAATTTAGAAAATATAAAAATGTTTACAAACAACAATATTTTCAGAAAAATTGGAAAACATGAATTAAAAGTAAATAGATATGGGTTCATACTATAGTCAGAAGAAAGAGAATTAATTTTTCTATTAAACATTGGTATTAGCTATAATTTTATACGTTGTGTTCTGATCATATTCTGAGGTAATTAAAAGTATTTCACTATATTAACTCCTTATAGCTTTTCCAACCACATTTAGAGTTAAGCATACATTTTTTGGTACAACAATGATAAACAGTATCCGACCCTTAAAGGCTATTAAATTGAAATTAATATGCGAACAATTATTTTATATGACATACAAATTGGTTAATAAATTATAATTTTGTTCGCAAAAAAGAGAGAAAATAAGATTTCAATTTTCATTTCATATAATTACCGTTAAATATATATCTGTAAAAATCTGTTGCTTTTATTTGCCCGTCAGATAGGTAGGTAGAAAGGCTGGTATATTTATTGGCAATGATAACAGCAATTAAGAGTAATTAAAATTCGCCACATTAACTGCGTGCAGGCCATTAAAGGTAACAATTAAATGAAAATTTAACAAAGCGCAAACATTTTCAGTACTTGGCGAACACAAAAGGTACAATTTATAATCACAAGTGAGAATGAAAACAAACAAACAAACACCGCACATTTCGGTAACTAAGTCTTACAATGAGAATTACAAACCTCGAGGAAAATACAATGGCTTCTTTTGTTTTTCTTGGGTTTCCAGAGTAATGCAAAGAAACGCCAGACTAATTATTTGGTCTATAGAATACAAAATATGAGGTCTAACCGAGGCAATGTCTACCAGAAGCACCATCAGCCGCAACAGCGTTGCAGAAGTAGGTAGGAGAAGATAAACTATGGCATTAAATGTGGCAATAAACAGAAAGAATGTGATATGAATGGAATGCGAAATGATAATACGACGAGGACGACTTAAAACGCTTAACTTTTGTAGGAAACGTAAAACCGGTAGCAATTATCCAAAAAACAAACAAAGAACATGGCATTAACAAAATAAAAAGGAAACTGTGCTTTTTTACGAACACAAAAAATGAAGGAAGCGGCTTATACAAGATTTGCTTGGTCCAAAAAGTGCCGAACATGCATTAAAGCCATTAAGCGGAACACATAGTTACTCGGTGTTAGTCTGATTTTGTAGAATAAATTACACAGTTCTTACAGAGTACAATGGGACCTTGAAGCAAGTAAAAACGTCCTTAAGTTTGGCTGGGTCGACTATCGGTATGGTGTGCATTCTTGTCATTGTAAATTGTCTGCTTGTTGGTGGTTTATTTGGGAAAATGAAACATCAAATTAAGCACACTCAGGTTGGCAAATCGGCAAGAGATGCTCCAAAAATTAAATCTTAGCTATGTACCATAAATAAAATTTGATACACGCCATTGCTCAGATTCCAAATTCAAATCTAGGTGAGAGACATATGAATATGTTAAGTACACTTGACGTTTAAACCCGATATTTAGACATTTGGAGTCTAAACCCGACATTTCAATGAGTTCCTTTTTTAATCGTATCATTAAATCAGAGTGTAGGTAAAGGCACATGTTTAAGGGCCAATTATATTGAAAATAACTGTAAATCAGTAATTTGCCTCCCACTTCTGAGAGGTCAAAACGCCGTCGCAGGAAAATTCTAGTATAGGTGCATGTGTTGACATATCCCTATGTTATACAATTTGAATAAAACAAACATATCAGCAAACAAAAAAAAAATGTTTAATATATGTCCATATTTATACCCTTCACCGCACTGTGTGGTACATGGTATTATGTCTTTGTGCATATGTTTGTAACAGGCAAAAATAATCGAGATAGACCCATGGTGCATAGAATCACTTTCTGAGTCGATTTTTGTTAACAAAGTGCAGGTCGCATTTATGATCCGATTTGGATGAAATTTGGCACAGGTCACGAAAGGACGAAACCCAAGGACGAAACCTATTGAAATTGGAGAAAATCGGTTCACGTTTAGGCATAGCTCCCATATAAGCGTACCCCCAAATTTTCGGTATTTTAAGGTTCTTGAGCGCGTTTTTCGCTAAATTTGGTACATTGAGTTCTTATTGGGAAGCAAATCTCCCTACTAAAAATTATAAATATCGGTCCATTTTTCAGATAGCCCCCATATAAGGGTACCCCCAATTTTCGGTATTTTGGTGTTCTTTAGCTCGTTTTATAACTGAGTTCTCTGAAACTTTGTACATTGTATTATTATTGGATACCAAATTACTCCACTAAAAATTATAAATATAGGTCCAGTTTTTCTGGTCGTCCCCATATAACGGTACTCTGAAATTTTTGGTAAATTTGGCGTGACGTATGCCAAATTTCATCCTTGGCCCAAGGACGAACACTATTGAAATTGGGAAAAATCGGTTCAGATATAGATATAGCTCCCATATATATTTTCGTCCGATTTAAGGTAAATGTTGCACTAAAGTCCCTAAATTTCTTTCGATTTGCACGAAATTCGGCACAGCGTAATGAATTAAGCCTAAAATGATGTGTGCTAAGTTTCGTGAAAATCGGTTCAGATTTAGATATAGCTCCCATATATAGTTTCGTCCGATTTAAGGTAAATGGTGTACCAAAGTCCCTAAATAACTTTCGATTTGCACGAAATTTGGCACAGCGTACTGAAATGAGCCTAGAATGATGTGTTTCGTGAAAATCGGTTCAGATTTAGATACAGCTCCCATATGTATATATATGTCCGATTTAATGTAAATTAATTAATGTATATATATTTCGATTAGCACGAAATTTGGCACAACGTACTGAATTGAGCCTGGAATTTCACGAAAATCGGTTCAGATATAGATATAACTCCAATATATATTTTCGTCGGATTTAATGTAAATGGTTCACCAACGTCCCTATATATCTTTTGATTTGCACGAAATTTGGCATAGCGTACTGAATTGAGTCTAGAATTATGATGATTCGAGAAAATCGGCTCAAATTTCGATTTTGCTCCCACATATACATATATATTCGTCCGATTTTACATAAATGGTGCTCCAAACTCCTAATGTTTGTGCGATTAACACGAAATTATGAACAACGTATCAAATTGTGACTTGAATGACGTATTGGATTTTGGTGAAATTTGGCGTAGGTGCGGCCATAGCTTCCATATGTATTTCGAACGGGTGTCTGATTGAAGAAAAAATTTTAACTTTACTGCGTAGCGAATAGCGTGTATTAATTTTGATATAAATCGTTTTCCATAATTTTTCCCATGGTACGCAGACGATTCTAAATCTGCCCGAATGAACAAAAATATCATAGGTTGCAGAAAGACATGAGTATGTTCTTTCGAGGGATTATTGACATACAATTATTGACATATGTACAATATACCCAAAGTGGTGAAGGGTATCAAAAAGTCGGCCCAGTCCGACTTTACTACATTCCTTACTGGTTTTTCCAAAGTTAGGTATTTTTACCCTACTGGTGATATATTTTTTCTTGGGGACGTACCCGTTTACCCGGTTATTTTAAAGGTTATAAAAATAACTTTCCACTAATTGGAGATATGATGATTTCAAACAGTTACAGTCAATAAACTGGTGTTTGGACCCCCTTTTATTGAAAGAGTGGAACTTGGGTCCATTATTGTCCCTCTCCAATCCCGTCTCAAATTGTAGACCACAGTTTGCCCTTTGCAAAATGGTGCGACACGTGGCTGTATCTGATGTGGATCAAAAGATATGGTTGCTAACCCTACTAAAACAAGGAAATTCTGTCGCGTAGCCGGTGTTGGTATCTGTTCATAGGAGAAAGCCTTAAATCACCTAACGAAGGCCGGCTACACATTCTATTTAGAAGTAGTTTCTGTCGCATAGCCGGTGTTGGTATCTGTCCATAGAAGAAATTTATAAATCCCCGGCCGAAGGCCGGTCACCAAAAAATAAACTATTCTATTTAACAATAGATTCTGTCGCTAACCGATGTTGGTATCTGTCTATAGGGGAAAGCCTTAAATATATTTTCGAAGTGACCCAGAAAAACCCAAGGTATTTTCGTGGGACAGGGACTCCAAGTAAACAGATTTGGTGCATTTGAACAGCGTTATCAATGGTATCACCCCACCCCTTTTCTGTGGTATTAACATTAGGTTGGGGAAAATTAAATCCAGTATTTTTTCGGCAGATCACTCTACTGATAGATTTCTTGTAGAGTATCGATAAAACAATTTCAGATTAATGTTCGTTGGAAGGATGACATTTTGCAATAAATAAAATTATTTTGCTGTTTTTTGTTTGGTGCATTAAGTTATGAGTTACAGTGTGCTAAAAATGGAAGTGAACAAAGAGAAAATTAGGGACATTTTACAGTTTTTCTTTGAAAAAGGCGTTGAGGAATTTTTGATGTTAAAGACAGGTAGGCCGGTCGTCAAAAATGTCGATAATATCGGATAAATGGTCGAAGTTGATCAGCACCAAAAAAACTGTTTTAAATCATTTACAATTGACCTGAAACGGCCAGAATTAGCCAACAGGAGAGGCGTCGTGTTCCACCAGGACAACACATCTACGGTGACTCGCCAGAAACTTCGCGAGCTTTTAATGCATCCGCCATACAGTCCGGACTTGGCACCAAGCGATTATTATTTTTTTGTTGCAATTCAAAATTTCTTTAATGATAAAAAAATTGGTATCTAGGGAGGATTGTGAAAATAGACTACTACAAAGCAGGACTTCTATGAGAGACGCATTATGAAGTTATCTTTAAAATGTCAACAAATCATACAACAAAAAGTGCATATTTGGACAAATCGGACATTCCGATGCATGTTTAATAAATTCCTATAGTTCATATAAAAATAAAGGATTTCTTTTTCCACAACCTGACATAATATATGCAGAAAATTATGAATATAAGTCCATGTTTTGATATATGGCTTATGTACTGGTAAAAATCTAAAAAAGTAAAGAACTTTAAAACATGCTAAGTCGACTTAGCATACTTTAATAACTTTAATAACTTGTTAACATAAATAAATAATGAAATAATTAGTAACACTGTTTAATTCTCACATAATAATGTGCTAAGTTGTTACATTAAATTCACACTAATTGGTAAAATTGCTATGGTTTAATATGTTCGACTCACTCAGCCTTATTTTTTGACTTGGAAACTAGCAACGAGGCATACCTACCCACTTACTTACTTAGTTACTTTTATTCCGGTATACTTACGCCTCTTAGTAGTAGAATATTGTCGCCCACCCCCTAAGGGGGGATTTGCACAGAGTCAAAGTCATGTTAAAAGAAGCCAAACCAAGTTAAGCCAGTGACAGTAACCGGAAGTTGGAAAACGGAATGTTTGTGTGGGATAGGATGGGGAGGTGGCGGAAATGAAAAAAGTCGAAACTAACTAAGTAAGCACAAACACATAGACATTTTTTCTTAACATTTCTTTCTTTATTTTTTAGTTGTTCGATTTTTTTTTATTTTTTAATTTGTTCCGTTCTTTTTTATGAATTTAAATTAGATTTAAATTATTTTCCATATTATCTTGCTCTGTCACTGTTTTCTTCTTCTTTAATTCGTTTTATTGCTGCGTTTTCTTTTCTTCAGTTTTTTTATCTTTATTTTACTTTCGATAATTTCATTATTTGTATTACTGTTTTTTCTGTTATTTTTATTATTCATTCTTTTCTTAGTTTCATTTACATATTTGTGTGTGTGTTTGGTTTGTGTATTTGTGTCAGTGTTTTTTTTATAAATTCTATTTCTAAGGTTTTTGTTTTCTTATTTGTTTTTCTCTCATTTTTTATTATTTACTAGCGGGCCCGGCAAACGTTGTCTTGCCTAGAAATATTTGTCATCTAAAGTTTCGGTGGATATAAGGTTATGAATTATTGAATTTGTGGAAAATAAATTTAAATGCACATATAAGTTTGACCTTCGGTTATAATTCAATTTTTCCCAATATATTTATAAGACTTCCATGTAACGGTAGCGCAATATAAAGCTAGTTTTTGTAACCTCCACGATTTAAAATACAACTTTGAAATTTGATATTGAAAACGTCAACAGAAGTTCTTCTAATTTAATATTTGGAATACTTATTGAGCAGAAAATCTCCCTAATTAATAATAGTATTCGGATAACTCCCATATAACGATATCTCTTAATATTCGGAATTTGGCTGTAATTTTATGTTCGCCCAAGCTTCCAAATATCCCGCATCTAACAGTACCCCAAACTTTTTGATGCTATGGACGATTTGGACACGTTTTTAAATCTAATCGGCTGTAATTTGGCATTTGGTTGTTATTTGGTACTACTAAAATTATCTATATTGGTCCACTCTTTGAGGTACCTCCATATAACGTTACTGAAAATATTCGATATTTTGGGGAGTTTGTTCCAGTGTTCCAACCAAAGTGACTGTAATGTTTTATTTTGGATGATCAAAACCTCTTTACAAAAAATTATCAATATTGCCCCATATAATGGTATCTCCCATGTGGTGTCAAATCGTCCGTCCAAAAATTAATATATATATATATATATATATATTAGGTAGTTTTTGAAATACAATGTCCCTATGGAACTATTAGTATTATTTTAAGAAAATGACTTAGGACTCTATTCCGGATGTCTTCTGATTTTCATCCTTGCCTTTGTCGCAAATGTACGGACATTCTATTGAAAACGTGTAAATTCAATGATACTTCTCCATTATTTTTTGAATTCTCACAAACATTTTTTTCAATACAATGTCAATCCAATTAAAAAAAAATATTTTCAAATTTAAAGGAATGATACGCTACCAATTTTCGCCTAAAATATCTAGAAATAACAACTTCGACGTGGTGCAACCAAGATAGCTCGATACTAAATTCGTAGAAATGCAAATATGCATTATAACATTTTTTGCAATTTTTTCGCGATTTTAAAATTTTTCTCACCTTTTAAACCTTCTCTGAAGCTTTACGAACATTTCAAGACTAAGATAAGAAAAATCCGTTCAGCCGTTCTCGAGTTTTAGCGAGACTAATGAACAGCAATTCATTTTTATATACAGTGAGTGTAATAAGTATTTTGCCTCAATAAAAATATGAACATTTTACAATATATACGCCTAAAGCCCGCAAACTAAAGATGTAAAATGAATTATATATGATGGAGTACTTTTGTGGACATATTTAGATCGTATTTCTGCAAGAATCACAGCGAAAGACCTATTGGTATCGAAGATATCGGCTGAAATATATAACAACCCAAAAATGTTTATCACAAAAAAGTATTTTGCTTTTTATTATTATTTTAGAAAAAAATGTTACATAGGACACGTTTGGTCTTTTTATAGTTACCATTGCGGGTAACGACATACTATAGGTGATTTGGCAACGATTCCAATAAACCACGGCATATTTTCGCGAGTATTTTCTTATATTTACGTTCAATACATTCTCCAGCAATATTTCATTTAATATTTGGTAATTTCTCGTCCTAATCTCAAAATCAGAGTATCAAATATAGTCGTCGCGGCTTCAAAACATCCCAAATATGGTGAGAACAATAAAAAGGAGGTTTTACAAAATATATCGCGAGGACAGGACCTTAAAAACTATTAAAACCAAAATCCGACAAACAAATTATTTAAAAAAAAATCGCGAAACCCCATTTTCCTAACTTCGAATTTTGTATGGTTCAGTAATGTTGATCTAGGAACCAATATATGCAATGGAAATACCAATAAGGGGGTCAGATTCAAAGATATGAACAGTTCTAAAGCAATAGTAATAAAATGCAATACATGAAGTTGGGCGAAAACATCATTATTCGTCAAATCCTACTGTCTTTTGAAAAACTGTGGTTGCTGGTGGCGAATACGCATTCTATATTTTATCTCCGATTAACATCATCAGTTGGGAATAAAATGCAGTAGGGAATAAACGGGTCGATCTATTTATTTTGGAAATAAGATGTATTTCTATTGCCAGAAAACCGTCCATATCTTTAAATCTTACCTCCTTATTGCTGTTTTCATCGTA
>NW_026878648.1:0-23859 GCF_032173495.1 Musca vetustissima | reverse complement strand
AGAAGACCAGCATAGGCTGTTCTATCCAAAGAGGGCCCACGGTGGTTCTCCTATACGTAGACCTATGGAAGAACTTATATCCATAGAAGATCTCTAGAACTCTTTAGAAGACCAGCAGAGGCTGTTCTATCCAAAGAGGACCCACGGAGGTTCTCCTATACGTAGAAGCCTCACAGAGGTTATTTTATACATAAAGGTACCACAGATCGTCTTCTTCCCATAGAAGATCAACAAACACTATTGTAGCCATAGAAGAGGTCCAGAGGCTCGTCTCCCATAGAAGACCAACATTCAGAAAGGACTCACAGAGGCTTTTCTCTCCATAGACGACTAACAGAGGCTCTATTATCCATAGAAGGACCGCAGAGGTTCTATTATCAATAGAGGACCCATTGAAGACCTACATAAAATCTTATATCCATAGAAAACTAACGGAGGACCTTCCGTCTCGTCAAAAGGTATTCTGGCTAAAGAAGATTGACAGCAGGTGTGCTGGCTATAAAATACCTACAGAGGATCTTCTGGCTTTAGAAGACTCGCAGAAGGTCTTCCGGCTTTAAAATGCCCATAAAATATCTACAGAAGGCCTTTTCGCCTTCGATCTTCAGGACATACAGAAGGTCTTCTGACTATAAAAGACTCACAGAAAGACTTCTGTAGATCTCACGGAAAATTTACTGTCTATAGAACACCTATGGGAATATTCAGCCTATTGAAGGTCCTTATGAGGCCTTGTGTCTATAGAAGACTGAAAGAAGTTATTCTAACTATAGAGGATCAGGAGAAGATTTTCTGACTATAGAAGGTTCACAGGAAGTTTCTAGAAGATTCAAAGGCTCTAAAAGACTCCAAGGAGGTTCTCCATGTCATAGAAGACCGATAGCAAGCTTTCTTGATCCACAAAGGGCTTTCTGTCTATAGAACCTCCTTTATGAGGTATTCTGGTAATAGAAGACTTTTTCTGACGTCACCGGCCTATTAGCAGTCCACAGAAGGTATTATATCTATAGAAAACCCACATTATGTCTTCAGGCTCAAATTGGGAGATTCACAGAATGATTTCCGAATTTAGAATACCCACAGAAACTATTCCTCCTACAGAGGACCCACATGTGTTCTTCTACGGACTATAGAAGGTCTTTTAGTTCTACAACGGCCAAAGAGGACCTACTTTCCAAACCAAATTTATAGAGGGTCACCTATCCATGGACGACTCACATAGATCCTTCCATAACAAAGAGGCCCTCCGAAGGTCTTCTGGCCTTATAAGGTCCTTCAGAAGATTTTCGAGGTATAGAGGATGCAGAAAAGGTGTTTCGACGTTTAAGACACACAAAATATGTTCCATCAGGTCTTCGCCTTAAAGTGGTAAATGAAAAATTTTTTGCAGAAGGTTTTCAGGATTCAGAAGACCCACATAAGCTATTCCTCCTACAGAGGAACCACATGAGTTCTTCTTTGGACTATAGAAGGTCTTTTAGTTTTACAATGTCCAAACAGGATCTACTTTCCAAAACAAATTTATAGAGGGCTGCCTATCCATGGACGACTCACAAAGATCCTTCCATAACAAGGAGACACTCCGAATGTCATCGGGCCTTTTAAGACCCCTCAGAACATCTTCAAGGTATAGATAAGCATGAAAGGTCTTTCGAAGATCCCTCAAAATATCTTACAGGTATAGAAAATGCAGGAAAGGGCTTTCGACGTTAAATCACACACAAAATATTTTCCATCAGGTCTTCACTTCGAAGAGGGCAACCAGTTTTTCAAAGATTTCTTTCAAATTTTCCACTTTTTGTTGTTGTTGTTGTCCGCGAAAATTATTTACCAATTTTCCGGAAAAAGTGTTTCTCCTCATGCAATTCAAAGAATAAAAAAACCTGCAAGCGGAAAATCTACAATTGATTGGCTGACGATTGCTTTATATTACAGTGTGTCCCATTAAAAATGGACAGTGGGGAAGAAGAGGAGAGAAGCGAAAAAAAATTATAGACGAATAAAAACATAGATAAGCAAAAAACAATTTACACACACAATCACATACATACACAAACAATTCGCACACATCCAAAAAGGAAAAACAGAACAGTGAATTTTTTAACAATCAAACAATTTGCAAGTTGTCGAAATGCAAGGGTGAGAAAAAGGGGGAAAAACTAATGGACAACAGACAAAAAATGGGAGGGGAAAAGGGTGGTAAAGAGGGAGAAAAGTGTAGGTAAAAAAGGTGGAGGAACAGATAGTGAAAACAAAAAATTTACAAATCAATTGCATGTAGAATTAATTGAAAAAATTGCAACAACAAGCTTGGCAAGAATGTGCAAATGCAGGAAAAAGGAAAGAAACACACAAAACAAATTAGGAAAAAAAACACCAACAACAAAAATTTCGTTAACAAAATTGGTGAAATGAATGAAACAAAGTAAACCCTAACCTAGAATAATAGTGGCAGCTAGAATGCAATCTAAATGGAAACGCGAATGTGTACTATCAAGTTTCCTAGTACGAAATGCACTTCTCTACCATTCACCCATTTAAACACCCTCCCCATCCCCCCTCCGGCAATTTGTAATGTTGTCGAAAATTTGCATAAAATTTCCACACACAATTTTTTTTTTTTTTTTTTGTTTTTGTTTGTTTCAGGTTAACTTTTAAGTAGCCACTCACTATTTGCTGATGGTGGGTGGGTGGAAGGGGCTGTGTATGGGTGTAAATATTTGGTGTGGGTGTGAGGGAGGCTTGTGTTGCTACACACAAACAACCACAAATGTGCAGCAGCAACCAATTTTTGTTGCATTTCAATCTTTTTGTCTAATTTTGTTTTTGTGTGTAATGTCGCTGGAATTTTGTTTATTTGGAGCTGGTTTTTTTTTCGGGGACTCACAGAAATTGAATAAAAGTGGCTCTCATTTTTAAAGCATACTTTTTGGGTTTAGCGAATGGACATGGTTAAAAGGGAAGTATACTTTTTTTGGGTTAGTGAATTAAATTTAAATTAGGAAGGCACTCTTTGGGGGTGTACTAAATTAAATAGAAATACAAAGGCATACTTTTGATATGAGAAGTGAACTTTGACGGGTCTTTATATCATTTACTAAATATATTTCATAGTTTGGATAGTGGAAGGTCTTGTATTTAAAAAAAGAAAATATATAAAAAATGATAGCCCGTAGATAAACCTATCTTTATCTATACAATATGTTTAGAAGATCGTAAATAGATACATCTATAGGCAACAAACAACAAAAATAGAAAGAATTTCAATAAAAGGAAGATCTCAACCAATCTCTAGATAAGTCACAGAAGTATTGTAGCTAAAGAGGACACAAAAAATAATTTTAATTAGACAGGAACACTTAAGAAAGATTTTTATTGGTAAATAAACCTATAAGGTATTAAATCCATATCTGGAAGGCATGCGGATTTGTAGAATCAATTTTTAATTTTTTTCTAAAGAGATGATCAGTATTTTGTATTATTTTTTTAAAAATCTTCGTTAGCTAAAGATCACTATGATTTCTGGAGTATATCATCTAACAGATTTAAAGAATACCTACAGGAGGAGATTTAAAGAAAACGATATGCAGGACGGTTCCTAATGGCAAAATAAAGGACGATTAAATGGCACAGCTTCATTAAAAAACTGTTCAATTTATAGACGATTATTTGTTTCTGTAGAATACCTTTCCCTAATGAAGACCTTTTTCCAACCTGCCAGAATTTAAGAGGCTATTCTATTCATATAAGACCCCTAGACGTTAGACCAAAAACATCTCTTGTGGATGAAGAAGACCTACTGAAAGTCAAAGAAGAATCAAAAAAGGTCTTCTATGCTTTGTAGAACCACAGGAAACATATTTGAGGTTTTACGCCAGTAGAAGACTCACAGAAGATTTTCTGGTTATAGAAGACCCACAGGTGGTATCCTAGTAATAAGAGACTCACAAAAAGCCTTCCATACATAGAAGACCCACAGAAAGCCTGCTTACTATAGAAGACTCACATAATTTTTTTCTGGCTATACAAAATCCATAGAAGGTATTGGGGATTTAAAAGACTCGCAAAAGGTCTGTTGGGAATCGAAGACCCAGAGAAGGTAATCTGGCTATAGAAGACTACAGAAGGTGTACTGTCATTAGAAGAACTACAGAAGATTTTCTGCCGATAGAAATTCCACAGATAGACTTATAGACGATCTTCTGGCCTTAAAAAATCCTGGCTTTTAAGACTCGCAGAAGGTCTGTTGGCACTCGAAGACCCAGATAAGGTCTTCTGGATATAGAAGACCGCAGAAGGTCTTTTAGCCATTGGAGACTCACAGAATATTCATAGGTCTTCTGGCTATAGGAGATCTAAAGAAGGTCTTTCGGCATAAGATTATCAACAGAAGGTTTTCTGTCCTAAGAAAAACTACAGAAGATCTTCTACCTATAAAAGACCCACAGAAGGTCTTCTGGCTTTTAAAAAACCCATAGAAGGATTTCTGACATTAATGGGCCTTCATGAGATCTTTTGGCCTTAAAAGGTCTACAGGAGGTCTTCTGGCTATAGAAGTTCAAGAGAAGATCTGCTGACTACATAGAACTCACAGAAGGGCTTCTAGCCATATCAGGCTTATAAAGCCAACTATAACTGTAAAAGACTTACAGATACTCTGGTTGTAAAAGACCTACAGAAGATCTTCTGACTATAAAAGACAGAAGGTCTTCTGACCACAGAATATTCACAGAAAATCTTGTGACTTCTTCTGGAAATGGAAGACTCACAGAAGGTCTTCTGGAAATAGAAGACCCAAAGAAGGTCTTCTGGCTACAGAGGACTCAAAGAAGTTATTCTGGCTACAGAAGACCCATACAAGGCTCTTTGTCCACACAAGACCCATAGAAGGTTTTCTGGCTTTAGAAGGCCCACAGAAAATTTTCTGGTTATAGAAGACCCACAGACTCACAGAGGGCCTTCTATACATAGAAGACTTGCAGAAAGCCTGCGGGCTATAAAAGACCCACAGAAGGTCACAGTTATGGATCAATCTTCACGAAATTTTCCATGAAGGATGGGTTCTTTTATTGTTTTTGGTAAAAATCGGTTAATATTTAATGGATGAAATGGACCAAAAACTTTATTTTTGTGTGATTTTCTGGTCGCTCCAGAGACCGCAATTAATGCCCAAACATCGCGAAATTTTATACAGAAAAAGGGATCTTAGAATTAGCATGATTTTTATTTGGACCCAGACTTTTGTGTGAAAAATTGTAAAATTTGTATTCCGTATATTTTTATTCTAAAGGGCATAGACTCGAAGTATATCCATAGGGGATGGTTGCCCTTTAAATTGATACAAATTATATTTTTGAATATACTCGGATGTGGGAGTTACACTTAAATATTTACAGGTACTTACGAATTCAGATATTATTTAGTAACCCATTATTACACTGGAGAGCGGAAATATAGCGCTGATCGCTTTAAAATGTGTCAAGAGGTCATCAACGCCCAGACGAAACGGCTGAAGCTAGAATCTTGAAATTTTGGGTGAGGGTCACTCTTGGTCCAAATGTGACAGATAAGGCTGGGTTTTTGGAAATTCGTACTAGAACGGTACGAAAAGTACTAAAAAGTACTACATGTGATACCATTTGTATTTGGCGAACCGGTGAGCTAGAACTCTGAAATTTGGGTTGGTGGTCGTTGATTGAGTGATGGATAGATGTACTAAAGGGTTTTTGGAAATTCGAACTATAACTATCCGAAAAGTACGAAAATGTACTAAATTTGGTGCAATTTCGTAGCATGTGAATGGATTGAGCTAAACACTTGAAATTTGGAATGCAAGTTAAGGTTGAGAAGTAGGCTCGATATGAGGAGAGTTGGGAAAGCGTGTACTTATGTGTACAAAAAGTACTATATGGTACTATATTTGGTACAAATTTAATTTGGAGATACAAATCGAGTTGGAATCCTAAACATTGAAAATGACATTACCGTCGGAGTGTAGGAATGGGATATGTACGTAGTTTTGGAAATTTGTTACTTATGTGTACGCAAAGTACTAAATCGTACTATAATTTGTACAATTTGGATTTAGATTGGTACAATTTGGATTTGAGAGCTGGAACAATGAAATTTGGAGTTAGGATCATTGTAGAGATGTAGGATTAGGGTCAGGATTCAGTTTAACAAATTAATATTAATATACTAAATGGTACTAAATTTGGTACAATTTGTATTTTAGGTGAACCAATAGAGCAAGAATCATGAAATTTGGAGTCATGATCACTGTGGAGGTGTAAGATTGAAATATATTGGAAGTTTTAGAAATGTGTACTAAAAATTTGGTACATTTTAAATTGTGGGTGAAGCAATAGAGTTGGAATCCTAAAAACATGGATTTAGGATCACTGTGAGTATGTAGGTTTGGGTTAAGTAGGAAGTTTCGGAAATTCGTACTACTGTGTACTAAATTTGGTACTATTTGAATTGTGGGTGAACTGATAGGGTTTGAATCCTGAAACGTAGATTTAGGATCACTGTGGGGGTGTTGGTTTGGGTTAAGTAGGAAATTTTGGAAATTCGTACTACTGTGTACTAAATTTGGTACAATTTGAATTGTGGGTCAACCGATAAAGTTGGAATCCTGAAACTTAGATTTAGGATCACTGTGGGGGTGTTGGTTTGGGTTAAGTAGGAAATTTTGGAAATTCGTACTACTGTGTACTAAATTTGATACAATTTTAATTGTGAGTGAACTAAATGGTACTCAAATTTAATTAATGGTCTATATTAAAATTATATGTCAATACATGTTTATGTATTTCCTACATTCGCAATCATTATTTTAATCATACGCCCAGGTGCCATAGGAATTAAAAATAATTATACGTATCAGTGTACGAATTAAAAGAAATTGGAATCTTATACGTATCGAGGTACACCTCATTATAATTTCATAGAAATTCATTAGAAATGATATAGGAAGGAATTAGAATCTTAAAATATTTTAAAAAAAAAATTCAATAACTGATATATTTGAAAATTAAATATTTTAGGTGGTCAAGTATGAATTTTATATTGAGTTTCGTTTTTCATTATTTAAATTATTTAAGTAGTGTTTGGCGGGTTATTTGGGATACCATTTGTATTTTGTTTTTGCAAAAATAGTCAGGCTTAATCCCAGTTTGTTGTTTTTATAAAAAACAACTATTTATTAGTGGGGAATGTATGGCATTGTCCGCCGAGGGGTAAGGCAGTTGTCTGTAAATGCCTTGTTGACCACTAAGTCAGGCGCCAACGAAACGAACTTCTCATTGGGGTCGTATCGCTGGTAACGTAAGAACTTCGAGTTGTCACAAGAGACATTTGGGTTTGAAAGGTTTTTTGTAAAGAAGCTATTAATAGCTTCTGGGGAGAATATCCCAACAAAAAACTAAGGGAACTGATGAGGATCAGTGGCGAGATCCGAAACTATAGTCTTCCCTGCCTTACCCCTCGGCGGACAATGCCATACATTCCCCACTAATAAATAGTTGTTTTTTATAAAAACAACAAACTGGGATTAAGCCTGACTATTTTGCAAAAACAAAATATTTAAATTATATTTATATAAATTATTGTAAAAAATATTGAGGATTTTAAGGATAATATTTGTGGGAATTTTTGCAAAAGGTTTAGCTTGTTTTAGGGGTGAATAATTAATATTTATTAATATTTCTAAGTAAATAAAACATGCAAGAAAATTTCTAAGTGAATAAAACATGCAATAAAATTCGAATTTAATATGACATTTGAATTGAAGTTATGTGTAGTGAATTATTTTTTTTTTTTTTTTTTTTTGAATGGTGCTTTGAATTTTGTGATGATGTTCTTTTGTGATTCACAAAAAAATTGTCTCCCAATTTGTAGTTGAATATATTTGTATTTGAAATAGAATAAATTTGTAACTTGATTTTTTTTTTTAATTAGAATTTTCAGTAACAATATCCAATAATCAGATTTGGTCTGCAAATTGTGTTGGCGGATAAATAAATCAACAAACAATAGCTTACCTTAGAATATAAATAATTATTTTTATTTCAATATTTTTCTAAATAAATTTTCAATTAAGCAGAAATTATATAAAATTTTTCTGATTTCCTTTTTCCTATAAAGGAAATATAATTTCCACTTAATTGTTGGTTTTTTTACTTTTTTGTAAAATACAGTGTAGAAATCTACGTGTGTATTCTATGGCGTTTTATTGTGTCTCTACAATATAAAACGTCTTATGGTTGTATTGGTTACATAGTGAAACATTTAAGGCGGCTATTTCGGTCTTGTAAAGTTAAAGCGCCCAAGTGTATGCAGTGGAAATTTTTTGCTGATTTTTTTTTTAATCATTTGTTTGTTTGGTGTTCCTCATCCGAGGGTGAGGGTGTAGGATTTGTTGTTTGTGAAAAATCATTGTGGGTTTTTCAAATTGTTTTTTTTTTTGTATTTTCTTGGTGGGAGGGTGAGAACACTGGATAAGTGAAGAAAATTATAGTAAGGAACAAAATTTTAACTGTTGTTGTTTTTTTCTGTTTCCGTTTTGTTTTTTATTCTCGAGATTTATTATTGCCTAACAAGTTTATTGTTTGTTTTTTGTTACTGATGTTTAAAGTTCTACGCTTTTTTATTCTGATTAATGGATCGGTTGGTTGTTTGGGCTGTTTTTGCTGTTCGCAAAGCTTGATTTGTTCATAATGTGGTGGTGGGTCCTTAACAAGGCAGTGATGGTGTTTTGGAGCAAAATGTTTCGCAGAGTTCAATAGAATTTGAAGTTTTATTTTGAAATTGTTTTCGTTTGTTTGTTGTTGTTGTTGTTGAAAGTGTATGTGAAAAAGAGAGAATAGTAGTTGTTGTTGTTTTAGTAGTGGCAGCAGTAGAAATATGTATAGACGTAAATTATGGTTGTGATTGTTGCGTAAAAGTTATTGATGTGAAAATTGTTCGATAGAGTTGAAAAGTTTTGAAAATAAAAAAACAAAAAATTTCATCATCGATGTTGAATTGTGTAAATTAAGTACTTGTGAAATGCGGAAGCAGTTGTAGAAACATTAAAATTTTATTTAAAATTTACGAGAAATTAAATTCGAGTTCGCAAGTTTGGTATTATTTTTAAGTGACTTCATAATAAATTCTCGTATACTTTATTAAAATAATTAGTTTTAAATTACAATAATAATACGCCCCAAGTACACCCATTACCAAATTTCTACAAATTTTTTAAAGGGGAAAAGAGAAGGTTGGGAATATTAACTTCGGTAAATTTTTGAATTTTTTTGTTACATTTCTTGCTGATTTTTTTATTTCTTGTAAGTATTTTAATATTTTTATTTATATATAAAAATAGCTCAGCGTACACTTTATTTAAATATGAATTTTAATTTATAATAATCATACGCGCCAGTACCCTAGGAATTAAAAATACTTATACGCATCGTGGTACACCCATTGCCAATTTTCTCCACACTCATTAATACAAGAAATAAAAAAATTTTAATTTCTGGGAAGTATTTTAATGAAATTATTCAATTTGAGGTAAGGCAATTAAAAATTCTGGAAATTTTTTAAATTTAATATTTTTTCTAATTTTCTAATTAATGGATATAACTTCAAAATAGCTCATCGTATACTTTATTAAAATAATTCGTTTTAAATTATAATAATCATACGCTCCAATGTCCTACAAATTAACAATATTTATACGCATCGTGGTACACCCATTAGCAAATTTCTTAAAATTCATCAGAATTTTAACTTCGGTAAACTATTAAAATTCTTTCTTTAATTTTCTGGCAGATTTTTCATTTCTTGTAATTATTTTAATATTTTTATTTATATAGGATAACTTCCAAATAACGCAGCGTACACTTTATTTATATACGAATTTCAATTTATAATAATCAAAAACCCCCCAGTACCCTAGGAATTAAAAATGCTTATACGCATCGTGGTACACCCAGTGCAAATTTTCCTCACACTCAATCAAAAATATATAAAATAGTTTTAATTTCTAAGAATTATTTTAATCTTTTTATTCAATTTAAGGTACGAAATTTAAATTCTGGAAAATTATTTAATATTTCTTCTTATTTTTCTGTATGAGAGATAACTTCAAAATTGTTCAGCGTATACTTTATTTAAATACTAATTTTAATTTTTAGTAATCATACGCGTCCAGTACCCTAGGAATTAAAAATACTTATACGCATCGTGGTACACTCAATGCCAATTTAGTATAAATTCTAAAAAAAATACTGATCAAAGAATGAATAGATTTTACTTTTTTGGAACTTCGATAGCTACTTTTATGTGGGGACTTTGCTAAAATAAATTGCTGGAGCAAGTGAAATACCAAAATACAGACACTCAGGTTGTAAAACTGGACTAGGCCTTATACTGAAGGAATTGAGATAGGGTGCTGAAATTTTGCATAGGGTTGTCTTTTGTCTGCTGGCAGGTTAAGTTCGAAGATGAGATATATCGGTCCACGTTTACGCATAGCTCCCATATAAGTTTACACCCACCCCCCACCAATTTTCGGTATTTTAAGGTTCTTGAGCGCGTTTTTCACCCGAATTCAATTATATTTGGTACATTGGGATCTTATTGAGTACTAAATGTCTCCACAAAAATTTTAAATATAAGTCCACTTTTTCTGGTAGCCCCCATATAACGGTACATTCTAAAAAATTATGAACATAAGTCTATTTTTTCGGGTAGCCCCCATATATGGGTACCCCAAAATGTCGGTATTTCGGGATTCTGGAGCGCGTTTTTCAACCGAATTCGCTGCAATTTGGTAGTTTTTAGTCGTATATGGTACAAAATCTCTCCACCAAAAGTTATTAATTATTTTTGGAGTAGTCCCCACATAACCCCATTTTTATACCCTTCACCACACTGTGGTACAGGGTATTATGTCTTTGTGCATATGTTTGTAACACGCAAAAGGAAACGAGATAGACACATGTTTCCGTTTGAGAATATGCATAGAATCACTATTTAAGTAGATTTATACATGTCCGTCTGTCTGTCCGTCTGTCCATGTTAAATTGTAAACAAAGTACAGGTCGCATTTATGATCCGAATTGGATGAAAATTGGCATAGGTCACATGTTTGGCCCAAGGACGAACCCTATTGATTGGGAATTGGGAAAAATCGGTTTAGATTCAGATATAGCTCCCATATATATTTTCGTCCGATTTAATGTAAATAGTGCACCGAAACCCCAATATATCCTTCGATTTTTGCACAGCGCACTGAATTAGGTTTTGAATGATGTGTGTTAAGTTTCCCGAAAATCGGTTCAGATTTAGCTATAGCGCCTATATATATTTTCGTCCGATTTAAGGTAAATGCTGTACTAAAGTCCCTATATATCTTTCGATTTGCACGTAACTTGGTATGGTGTAGTTAATTGGGTCTAGCTTGATGTGTGTATAATTTCTTGAAAATCGGTTCAGATTTAGATATAGCTCCCATATATATTTTCGTCCGATTTAAGGTAAATGGGCCACCAAAGTCCCTATATTGCTTTCGATTTGAACGAAATGTGGCATTGAGTACTGAATTAGGTCCAGAATGATGTGTGCCAAGTTTCGAGAAAATTGGTTCAGGTATAGATATAGCTCCCATATATATTTTCGTCCGATTTTGTATAAATGTTGCACCAACGTCCCCATATATCTTTCGATTTGCTCGAATTTTTGCATAGTGTACTGAATTCAGTCTGGAATGACGCCTGTCAAGTTTCAAGAAAATCCAGATTTTCCAGATTTACAAATGGTTCCCATATATATTTTCGTCCGATTTAAAGTAAACGAGGCACCAAAGTCCCTATATATCTTTCGATTTGCATGAAATTTGGCATAGGGCACTGAATTACGTCCAGAATGATGTGTGCTAAATTTCGTGAAAATCGGTTCAGATATAGATATAGCTCCCATATATACTTTCGTCCGGTTTAATGTAAATGGTGCACCAAAGTCCGTTAATATCTCTCGATTTGCACGAAATTTGTCACAGCGTAATGAATTAGGTCTAAAATGATGTGTGTTAAGTTTCCGAAATAGGTTCAGATTTAGATATAGCTTATATATCTAACCATATGAACAATTTAGGATCGGTTGCAGAATGACATGTTTATGGATCCAATTTCATTTTAATGGTCTTTTAAAAATGCGACGTCTGTTAGTGTTTATCTGTTGAATATACCCAAAGTGGTGAAGGGTATCATATAGTCGGCCCCGCCCGACTTTACTACTTTCCTTACTGGTTTTTTAATGTCGGAAACTTCATTTGTTGCAAATTTACTATTTTAAAATTTTCTACTAGAAGATTGTTTATGTTGGAAGAACAAATATCAAACTAAAGAAATTTAGATTGAAAAAGGGGATAGGTTTTTCAACATTCAGAAAATTATGCAGGGTATAGTGGAAGTGATGCAAATGTGGTATAGGTTGGTAATGTGGTATAGTCACTTTTTTGTAAACTGAAAATTTTAGAATAACTGAAACATGTTCTATAGTTTGCTGTTCTCAAAAAAATAAGATAGCAATGACCTGTTTAATTTATTTAAAACACGTTGAGAATCAGTACCAAAAATAAAATTTTTCATGAAATTGACTTTTTTTCGGTTGAAGTTTAAAAATAATTTTTTGTTTTACGGATGTACTTTAATCGTTATTACTAAAGCATTAAAATAATCAGTATGATTGCACCACAAAATCATTGCACCACAAAATCACCAATTTGAAAAAAAAAACTAGACATTTCTTCAGTAAACACAAGTGTAGGTAATGTGGTATACCTTGATTCTGCATGAAAAAAGGCCAGCACTAGACAAAATCTCATTACTATGTGAAACAATTACTATGGAAAACAATTTTACCTAAAATTCCTGATTTATATAGAACTTTGAAAAATATTAAAGAAAAACAGTGAGCAGAGCAGTATAGTCGGACGGAGCCGACCATACGATACCCCACACAACTAACACGGAACCCTAACACTCTGCGGATTTTTAAATAATATATGAATACGTTAGCTCCTGAAAATATTTACGTGTAAATCCCATATCAGAGTACACACGACAATTTAAGTGGTATCAATTTAAAAGCCAATCACTCCTCTTGGATATATTATCAAATTCTCGAGCCTATGTCCTTCAGGGGTAAATATATACGCCATAGAATAGACATTTTGAAAATTTTCACACAAAAGTCAGGGTTCATTTGACCCGCTATCTTTATGAAAACAGCCATGCTTATTCTTTGGCCCGATACCCTTCTCCATGTAAAAATTCAACCGGAAAACCGACAAAAATTAAATATTTGGTCCATTTTATCACCTAAATATTGACCGATATTTTCCAAAAACAATAGGGTCTTCATTGGCCACAACCAATCCTACATGCTAAATTTTGTGAAGATTGGTCCATAACTGTGGTCTGTATCGTGTTTACAAATTATAATGGACAGACGGAAGGACGGACGGACACACATTTCTAGATCGACTCAGCTAGTCGAGATATCGGTATACTTAAAGGTGGGCCTGGGATCAATATTTCGCGGCGTTAGAAACCCCTGGGGCTGCACTAAGCTAAAATATCTTAAAAAAATTCATGCCTTCTATAAAACCTGAATATGTGCCTGTGATTAGTCCGTAAAAAAATATTTTAAAAAATCCATGCCTTAAATATACCCCAAAAAATATTTTAAATTCTTTGAAAAATATCCAATATATCTATGTCCTCCAAAAGTATTTTATTTAAACTTATTCTCCCATGTCCTTTTGTATTTTATATCCAGTCGATAACATTGAATGCTCTTTAAATAAAACTGCCTCATCGAAAACCTCAAATTGATGATTACCATACCATAAATCACAAAGTGAAAAAGTCCTGGCCTTTCCCTTGCCACCCCTCCACCACTTAAACTAAAATGTCTAACCCAAAAAAAGAAAAGAACACAGAAAACCCAAAACCAAAATCGATTTAATATCAACTAACCATTGAATTCACACCTTTAAATGAATGGCTGGGCAAATCGAACATCAAACTACGAAAGACTATGGGAAAACTAAAGGATCCCTAACCTACCTCTCCACCAAACCTGGCCAAGAGACGAAGTCGCCGGCAGCAGCAGCAGCAAATACCAATAATGTGGTATTAAATATTCCCAGAAAAAAGGAGATATTCATCCGAAATAAAAGTTAAAAAGATAAATGTTTTTTCCCGCAAGTCTTCAATGAAGAGGAGAGTATATAATTTCAACATCAGGGAGAGGGGTAGGGAAAGGGGAGGGTCTGACTGAGAATAATTTATGAACTAGCCAAGCAAAAAGGTAGTTTGTGGATACGTCTGTGTGTGTGCGTTTCTTCCTCTGCTGTTAGTGACAGGTATGAATTAGAAATTCGGAATGTTAGGAGGAAGAGGGATACCTCATCCTCCACACACATAAATATATCAATGTTGAATATGTATATTATTTTTACGATACCATATGGGATTAAACAAAAACAGCATATTTAAAGTTTTGATAAAGTTAGTCAGGGGCATATCAACACCCGCACCCATAGACATATGCACACAAAGGACACACACACAGTCACACAGAATCTCATTGGAATTTACACTACTATGTAATAATTTGTCTAAACTATTATTTGTCGAAAGAGTTGTCTAGGAACAATAACAACAACAATCACAACTAACAAATTTGTTGTACAACAAACAACAAAAACTTCTCCTCTAATCTGATTAAGTGAGGCGTGAATAACTTTTAAATGGAAACTTTTGACAGCGCAACCTTTTGCGAAATGTTTTATAAAAATTATAAAAGTTTAAATAAATATTTCGAAGCTTCTAAAAATTTCTAATATTTATTTATGATTTACAATAGTTTTAAATGAGCTTTGTTGTTGGCAACATTGAGTATGTGGCGTATACGTTCGGAAATTGTACAAATATTACCCAATATAACAATCATACGCTCCACTGAATCAATAAATTAAAATTAATATCAATCATACGTGGATGTGGAAATCATGTATTTATTATTGGCAGTCAATAATTTTAATTAAAGTTGAACATTGAATTTTAAAATAGGCAGCGGTATGAATAGTTAGCATGCAGTTCAAACAAAAAGTAAAATTTTAATCTAGCCTTGTTGATTTTAATTAACCTTCAATTTGGGTACGTAGATTTTTTAGACAAACTAATTGGGCGTTTCGGAATGTGAGATGAAATATTGATCCATGACCACAATTAAGACCCGAGCACTAACAAAATTTACAGGGGAAATTTTTGGCTGTTTTGATAAAGCTCGATTGATACTTAATGGGTCAAGATAATTCGGTTATATATCGCTGGCTTAACTTGTAAATCCATTAGGTCCCTATTTAACAATTTTTCATCAGATACAAACTTTCTTTTGAATAAAAATGTTTTAAATCGGTAAATGCAATTTGTTTTTGTATTTTATTTGCGTAAAGGTAAAATGGAAAAAAAATTACACGATACACGCTTTTTTGGGACTTCGAGACTTTTCTGTTTTCATTGATTTAGGAGTTTTTCTTACAACTTGTTTCTTATATATTATATTTTTTACATACTAACTTTATTTAAAAGAGTGAAGGTTTGTTTGAAATCATAATTTATTTAAAAATATGAATAACCAGTGAGTTGTTCCCTACACAACAACCACTGAAGTCTAAGTTATTGCGGATCTATACTCCGGCATTATTTCACGATATTTGCATTATCTTGACCCTGGCATATTTTCCAACTCTTGTTTTCCGCCATAAAACAACATGTTTGTTATCCTAGGTTTGATTGATTTGACCTCGGAATATTGACCGATCATCATCGAAACAGGCGTTCAAAGTATTTGTTCAGATCCCCTTCACCGTGTTAAACATGTGATGTTCTGCGTATAATAATGACCTCTAGAGCAACTATAAAATCTGATAACTACCACATCACAGTACATACAACCATATAATTGGTATCAATTTAAAGGTCAACCACCGCTCTTCGATATACTATCAACTTCTAGGATCCATGTCCTTCAGAAGTAAATATACCGATGTTCACCAAATCTATTATGCTTATTATATGGTCCGTTTCTTCTCTCTGTATAAAATTTCGCGGTGTTCGGGTCATAATTGGGGCCTCTGAAGCCTAAATATTAACCGATCATTACCAAAAACAATAGGGATATTCAATGGTCCACCACTGTGGCCTGTATCGTGTTTACAAATTATAATAATGGGGGGATAACGTACTATGAGAGCTACTCCGAAACTTGGGACAATAACGATAATTTTGGTGGGGAGATGTTGTACCCAATGAGAGTCCCATATATAAAATTACAGCCAATTCGTTTGAAAACACTGTCCAAATCTTCCAAAATTCCAAACATATATGGGGGTACCCTAAAACAGTGGACTAATATTGATAATTGCCTAAGTATAAGTACCTAAAATACCAAATTAGGTCAATTCGGCTGAAAATCGTGTCCAAAATCCTCAAAATAAAAAGTGGACTTAGGGCCTTTACATGATGTTAATTCAGTGACATGTCATGAATTGAACACAGCGCCTTTACCCATCAATACAAAACAACAATAAAAATACGATAACTGTATTTTATTTTTTTTTTAATCGATGTATTTTGCCTTATTATACATAACTGTATCAATATCTGAATTTCTAAAAAAAATTGACTTGTTGCCTTTATAAGTTATCATTACTGTACATAAATAAAGTAATAAAAGTCGGACGGGGCCGACTATATGATACCCTTCACCACTTTGGGTACATGCAAGACATGTTAATATCTACAATATCCTGTAGATAAAACGGTCATAGGATCTTTGGAGGACCATTAAGATGCCATTAATCAGGCGAACCAATTGAAAAACCCCATATACATACCATTCTGAAATCAATGAAAAATTGCATGTCAAACGGACAGACTTGGATCCTTTGGTGTACCATTTGTATGAAGTCAAGTCAAATTATGTATGGGAGCTATATATAAACACATGGACTTAATTGAGTTACCGTTGCATACACTGCATACATTTGTTTTTGTAAACACTATATTCAATTTAATACCCTCTGCCAAATGTCGTGTTACCACCATTTTTTTTTTTTTGTTTTTACAATTCAACCAACATTTGGAATCATTAAAAAAGTATTTTCAAAAATGCTTTAAAAATGTTTATATTTCTTTCTTTTCATCCATATTTTGCATACTTAATTTTCAATTCACACATCCTTTTGGATTAAGCTTTTAAAAATATTTTCAAAATTTCACTCACAATTTTGTATCCTTTAAAAATATGTATTTTTTCTTTAAATCTACCCACAATTTTGGACCATTTAAAAATATTTCTCAAAATTCCCTTCAATTAGAATCTTTTAAAATTTTTGTATTTTTTTTATTTTTTTTCTATTTGTTTGCAAAAAATGATAAGTTGTGTTCTCTGCTCTATAATTAACATTGGTGTAATTTAACATGGTGTATGTAACCGTTGTCTAGGTGTAAATCAATCTCTATACTCGGTCACATCTACACATTTAAAAGCAACATTAATATGTATATGTGTATTAACAGACTAACATTTAATATAAACAACAATAATAATACAATAACAACAGCAATAATAACAACCATTGCAGAACATTTATGTTTATGATTCAAAACAGTGGAAGGTGGTTATAATGAAAACAAAAAATATATTTTTGTTTTTTAATTATAAAAATGTTTATATTTTTTATAAATATGTCTATTGATTTATATATATATATATATATAAAATTAATATTTTTTAATAATTCATTATAACCACGTTCCACTGTAAATATTTTTATTTCATTTTTTAATTTCTATAGTTTTTTTCTCATATAACACATACACTCACACATCTATATGGGGAAACGTTAACGTGTGTGTGGGGACACTACAGTTTAGATTTTTTTATTTTTGATGGACGTTTGTCTTGAAGGTTTTTGTTATGGGAAGGACTACATTTGGCAACTAAGGACACCACATTCTCTCTAAGGATTGTAATTTGTTTCAAGTTTTTTTTTCGGAGTTTCTTACAATTGTTTCGGTTTTTTAGAGGGAGCATTTTCTCTTTGTTTGCAAATGGGGAAACGGAAACACACATACACTCAAAGAAAACCAAAAAAAAAAATCAGATTTTTTGTAGGTCTGCTACGAAGGAGTTTTTGTGTGTTCCATTTCAGAGTATTTTTGTATGACATGGTTGTTGTAGTGGTAATGGTGGTTATGACATGGTACATGAAGTACAACTATCGCTATATACGAGTATAGATGTATTAGAATGGAAGTTAAGGTGGTTATAATAGGAGTAGCAGTATTAGTTTTTAGCTGTAGTAGTAGTAGTGGTAGTGATGATGGCTGTGGTGACCATGATTCATTTTGAATTTGGTTTCGGTTTTTTTAAAGGGAGATTTTTCTTTTACTTTTTTTTGAGGGACTGCGTATACTGCCCTCTCCCACCCTCAGGAATTGTTTCCTGCAGTGTGGGTGGGGTGCCAGCATAACGCAAACAAACAAAGATAACCTACTCACCCAGTAGTTCCCACTCGCCGTTGAGCACGTAACTGCTGATATCACCGCCAGTTTCATCTTGTAATTGTAAATCCAGCTGTCGAAACGGACACAGTTGAGATGAGTTGATCAAAACAATTGTTTTTTGAATTTTAATAATCAAAAAATTAAATACACATATTTGAAACTAAAAATTAAATGAAAATAAAAACAGAAGAGGAAAAATATTTAAAGAAAATTAGGAAAGGCAATTCAGCTCCATTCAAAATGTGGATTTTTTTAAAAATATTTTTAGAGGTCTCCACAAGGCGTTGATTTTTTAAATAGAAGAAGGAGTGAATTTTTTCAATAATTTTTTTTTGAAGGTTAAAGAACATTTTTTAGAGGTATCCACAAGGCGTGGATTTGTTAAAGAACAGTTTTTAGAGGTCTCCACAAGGCGTGGATTTGCTAAAGAACATTTTTTAGAGGTCTCCACAAGGCGTGGATTTGTTAAAGAACATTTTTTAGAGGTCTCCACAAGGCGTGGTTTTGTTAAAGAACATTTTTTAGAGGTCTCCACAAGGCGTGGATTTGTTAAAGAACATTTTTTAGAGGTCTCCACAAGGCGTGGATTTGTTAAAGAACATTTTTTAGAGGTCTCCACAAGGCGTGGATTTGTTAAAGAACATTTTTTAGAGGTCTCCACAAGGCGTGGATTTGTTAAAGAACATTTTTTAGAGGTCTCCACAAGGCGTGGATTTGTTAAAGAACATTTTTTAGAGGTCTCCACAAGGCGTGGATTTATTAAAGAACATTTCTTAGAGGTCTCCACAAGGCGTGGATTTATTAAAGAACATTTCTTAGAGGTCTCCACAAAGCGTGGATTTCTTAAAGAACATTTTTTAGAGGTCTCCACAAGGCGTGGATTTGTTAAAGAACATTTTTTAGAGGTCTCCACAAGGCGTGGATTTTAGTTAAAGAACATTTTTTAGAGGTCTCCACAAGGCGTGGATTTGTTAAAGAACATTTTTTAGAGGTCTCCACAAGGCGTGGATTTGTTAAAGAACATTTTTTAGAGGTCTCCACAAGGCGTGGATTTGTTAAAGAACATTTTTTAGAGGTCTCCACAAGGCGTGGATTTGTTAAAGAACATTTTTTAGAGGTCTCCACAAGGCGTGGATTTGTTAAAGAACATTTTTTAGAGGTCTCCACAAGGCGTGGATTTGTTAAAGAACATTTTTTAGAGGTCTCCACAAGGCGTGGATTTGTTAAAGAACATTTTTTAGAGGTCTCCACAAGGCGTGGATTTGTTAAAGAACATTTTTTAGAGGTCTCCACAAGGCGTGGATTTGTTAAAGAAAATTTTTTAGAGGTAGAGGTTCAGAGGGTCTATTAATCATTATCATTACATAAAGATATTTTTAGAGGGTATACACAAGGCTTAGATAATTTATAGACATTTTTTGAGGGTCTATTAATGGTTTGAATTATTTAAAGAAATGCTTTGAGGGTCTACACAAGGCTCAGATTATTTAAAGAATTTTTTTGAGGTTCTATTAATGGTTTGGATTATTTAAAGAATATTTTAGATTTTTCCAAATATATTTTTTTAAAAAACCACGCCTCTTGATAGACCTCAAAAATATGTTAGGAGATGGAACTGAATTGCTTTTAAATCTTAAATAAATTCATTTCAAAATAATCTTAAAAATTCAAAATTAAAAAAAAAACATTAAACAAAAAATCAGGACCACGAAGTACTACTGTACTCCCTGCAGAGTCTTTACATATCCCAGTATTTTTTTTTTATTTTTTTGTATATTTTTTATTTTTTTCTGGGATATTTTTTTTTTGTTTCAACGTCTCTTTGTTTTTTGCTATTTTGCTTTTGCCAAACCTGAAATCCATCATATGTCCAACTGCCAAATTTCATTTCGCATCGCTGATCGTCGAACGGAAACCATGTTATGTCGATTTTGCATGTCGACTTAAATATGCCCGGTGGCACATAGAGACATGAACCGTTATTCCGTACCACAACATTCGTTTGATATGTACCATCGAAACCCTCATCGGCACTGTTGTACATCAGCACATCCGGCTTCCATATCCGATGTGGCGGTATGCGTAAATCTTTGATGCCGCCATAGTCTGATGTGTTCCAACGTAAATTCATGTCGTTCCATTCCTGTAGAGAAAAACAGAGAGAGAGGGAGAAATATGAGATGAGACACACACACACATTCGGAAACATAAGCCGGAAGTCTTTTAGCATAATCGTATAACAGATAAATTAATTAAGAGGTAAAAAAATAAATAAATATATTTTATATGGAGATTTAAAATTGGATTAAAAAATACGAGCCTTAAAATATGCTTTAAAATCCCTTTAAAATATTTTTAAGGGCCTACCATAAGGCGTGGATTATTTAGAGAATATTTTAAATTGTGTTGCCTACCATAAGGCGTGGATTTTTTAAAGAATATTTTAAATTGTGTTGCCTACCATAAGGCGTGGATTTTTTAAAGAATATTTTTAGAGGCCTACCACAATAAGGCGTGGATTTTTTAAAGAATATTTTTAGAGGCCTACCACAATAAGGCGTGGATTTTTTAAAGAATATTTTTAGAGGCCTACCACAATAAGGCGTGGATTTTTTAAAGAATATTTTTAAGGGCCTACCATAAGGCGTGGATTTTTTAAAGAATATTTTTAAGGGCCTACCATAAGGCGTGGATTTTTTAAAGAATATTTTTAAGGGCCTACCATAAGGCGTGGATTTTTTAAAGAATATTTTTAACGGGCTACCATAAGGCGTGGATTATTTAAAGAATATTTTTAGAGACCTACCATAAGGCCTGGATTATTTAAAGAATATTTTTAACGGGCTACCATAAGGCCTGGATTATTTAAAGAATATTTTTAACGGGCTACCATAAGGCCTGGATTATTTAAAGAATATTTTTAACGGGCTACCATAAGGCCTGGATTATTTAAAGAATATTTTTAACGGGCTACCATAAGGCCTGGATTATTTAAAGAATATTTTTAGGGCCCTGCCATAAGGCCTGGATTATATAAAGAATATTTTTAGGGGCCTACTATAAGGCGTATTTATATATGTATCTCCCTCCCACACACTTACAATTCGCATAAAATTCGATGGCATGGCATTGCATGCCGTATGTAAACATCAGATAAATTCGAATGCATTACCTTCGAGCTGCAGGTTCCATGGTAGCATAAATGAATGGTTATGGTACCAGGAATGAATAATGAATGGCTCAATGGATGGATGGCTGTATGAAACTGCAATATGGTTTCACATCGTTTGCAATTTTTTTCATTTTTTTGCTACATAAAAAACTTCATTTGTCCTATCATATATGGAACTGACAAAGTTCAATGTATTGATGTTAAAAACCCAGACACATACACACCCGCACGCCCACCGAACATTAACAAAAAAATACCATGTTCGGTTTTTCATTCGCCTTTTGTCATATTCCCCCATATTATGTGAATGAAGGAGTATCGTTTTGCATGTTTCATACAAATTACCACAAAATGAAGGAGAAAAAGAAAAATCACAACAAACAAAATACAACAATAATGGAAGAACTTTTGGGAGTAATGTTCTTTGTTTTTTTTTTTGCTCCTGAATGATATGCTTAACCCCCTCACGTATTAAAATCATTACTTTATCCTCATATTTTTTTTTTTTTTTTTGCATTTAAAATTCAGTGGACTTCGTCCCTGCTTCTTCTTGGGTATTTTCCTGAATAACTGTTCGAAGTTCAGTAGTCATGGTAATGTTATTTGATCGATAGTTGTTTTTCTTTGTTTTATTTTCTGATAAGGAAGTGAAATATCATTCATATCGAACACACACACATATAAAAAGGAATACACAAATGTGAATTAATGGAATATGGACGATAATGTTTAAAGAAGCTGATATGTTTTAAGGAAGATTAAATATTTGAAAATTAATCTTTAACCAGTGAGCGGAGCAGTATAGTCGGACGGGGCCGACCATACGATACCCTACACAATTCTGCGAATGTTTATTCTGAGCCTGGGCAATATTTCGTGATTTTTGCACCCTCTTGCCCGATTAGAGGTAAGCAGCTCCTCTTCCTCACGAGTATTCAGTACAGCTATTGTCCAGATTCCCTCACCGTGGGTTGTGTTGTGATGTTCGGCTTTCATTTATGGTCTATAGATCGACCCGAAAATAACACAAAAAAAAATTAAGTTTTTGCTCCAATTCATTCCAAAATTATTATCTGATCATCACCGAAAATTATAGGCGTTGTCCTTGACCATAACTGGAACCTCATGAAACATTTCAAAGCGATCAGTGCTATAGTTCCGCTCTCTAGAGTGATAATGGGTTACTAAATAATATAGGAATACGGAGATACCTGTGAATATTTAGGTGTAACTCCCACATCCGAGCACATACAACAATATAATTGGTATCAATTTAAAGGTGAACCACTCCCCTTGGATATACTATCAACTTCTCGGGTCAGAATTGCGGCCTCTGGAGCGACCAGAAAGACAGACAAAAATTAAGTATTTGGTCCATTTCATCCCCTAAATATTAACCGGTCTTCATTGGCCAGAATCCATCCTTCATGCAAAATTTCGTGGAGATTGGTCCATAACTGTGGCCTGTATAGTGTTTACAAACTAGAATGGATAGACGGACGGACGGTATACTTAAAGGTGGGTCTAGGACCAATATTTCGCGGCGTTACAAACTCTTGGGGCTGCTCAAAGCTGTAATACCCTGACAACATAGTTGTGTAGGGTATAAAAACCCACGCCTTATATAGGCCTTGGAAAAATATTCTTTTAAAAATCCACTCATTATATAGGCCTTGAAAAAAATATTCTTTTAAAAATCCACGCCTCTCATAGCCCTCGAAAAAATATTCTTTAAAAATCCACGCCTCTTATAGCCCTCGAAAAAATATTCTTTAAAAATCCACGCCTCTCATAGCCCTCGAAAAAAAATTCTTTAGAAAATCCACGCCTCTCATAGCCCTCGAAAAAATATTCTTTAAAAATCCACGCCTCTCATAGCCCTCGAAAAAATATTCTTTAAAAATCCACGCCTCTCACAGCCCTCGAAAAAATATTCTTTAAAAAATCCACGCCTCTTATAGCCCTCCAAAAAATATTCTTAAAAAAATCCACGCCTCTTATAGCCCTCGAAAAAATATTCTTTAAAAATCCACGCCTCTCACAGCCCTCGAA
>NW_026878647.1:0-23837 GCF_032173495.1 Musca vetustissima | reverse complement strand
TTTTTCAACAATTATCTGAACAATAGGCGTGGATTTTTAAAGAAGATTTTTTCAACAATTATCTGAACAATAGGCGTGGATTTTTAAAGAAGATTTTTTCAACAATTATCTGAACAATAGGCGTGGATTTTTAAAGAAGATTTTTTCAACAATTATCTGAACAATAGGCGTGGATTTTTAAAGAAGATTTTTTCAACAATTATCTGAACAATAGGCGTGGATTTTTAAAGAAGATTTTTTCAACAATTATCTGAACAATAGGCGTGGATTTTTAAAGAAGATTTTTTCAACAATTATCTGAACAATAGGCGTGGATTTTTAAAGAACAATTTATCTGAACAATAGGCGTGGATTTGGATTTTTAAAGAAGATTTTTTCAACAATTATCTGAACAATAGGCGTGGATTTTTAAAGAAGATTTTTTCAACAATTATCTGAACAATAGGCGTGGATTTTTAAAGAAGATTTTTTCAACAATTATCTGAACAATAGGCGTGGATTTTTAAAGAAGATTTTTTTCAATTTTGAAACTTCACATACATTGTTATTACTCCTAGGATGCTTGGTGTTGAAATTTAGATATATCACTCGATTTTTTTATATAGCCACATATAACGGTAAACTTCTAATGATTTTGGGGCGTTTGAGCTCGTATATCAACCAATAGTTTAGGATATCGAATACTTATTAGTTAGCAAATCTACCTACACCCAATTGTTAGTATTGGGGATTATTTTGGGGATTTTGAGGCGTTTTTAAACCGAATAGGCTCTAATTTCGTTATCATGATGTGTCAAATCGCCCCTTGCTGCAGGATATGTTACAGTATTTTAATTAAGAAAATGTTTTCATTCCTTTATTCTGTCTTCCCAGCTTTTGTGTTGTGAGTTGGGTTCGCTTTAGTTCTCAGCGCCTGACATTATTTCCATTAATTATAATGACTATATTAGTTTCATTGTACCCTTATCGATATACTGATTTCCTTATCCCTCGCATCATTATTATCTAACACTTTTTTTACACTCAATCACACACATCCAAAATTTAACAATTATAACAAACTTATGTTAACGGTCAATTCAGTTTTCCCTTCAATGAAAATTCATTTTCCAAGAAAAAGGGATCAAAGTTCTGTTTTCATTAAACAAAATTAGCCTTATCAACAGTTTCAGTTCTTCACATAAAAAAAGAAAGAAATCTCGAAGAGGAAAGACAAAAGAGCCTTCCCGTTTGTTTTTATGTTTTTGTTTCGCCTTTATCAAAGTTAAATTATACACGTTGCGGATGTGACAAAGCAAAGGAAATTTGAAAATTTGTTAATCAGGCTAATTAAAATTTTGTTACTATACTTTTTTCAGTTCGTTTTTGTTTTTAGGCGGAAATGTAAGGACTAAAAAAGGTACTACGGTGTTAATTAATTTTAAGGGAAAATGCCTTTCGGCTCGATTCGAGAATACCAAAACTTTTGAGTGGAGCAGATTATTTTGCATTGCAATATAATTTTATTGTTTCATTGCCTTAGGCATGTTACCTTCAATTAACCACAATTAGTAATGGTCAATTTCTATTTAAATATGTAAATCATTTCGTGCATTTATAAAATAATTTCAGTTTGTGTGATTTAGACATTTTAGATTTAAATTTTATGATTTAAATTTTATGATACCCTTCACCACTATGGGCATATTAAACAGCGGATGATATTTATCTAAATGTAAATCTACCTATATATAACCATAAACATGTCACTCGTTTGTTACAATGGGACTAAAGTATGCAAATCAACTTCAAACAAATATAAAAATAGTTCATCCGTTGGACTATGCCTATACTTCTAGAAAACGTAACAATTCTATGCTCAATTTTGTACGTTGTGCAAAATTTGATGTCAATCTGACTAACATGAGGAGTTTGATGCCCAATTTACTTAAAATCGGGCGAAAATATATATGGAAGCTATACCCAAATGTGAAGCGATTTCAACGAAACTTGTCACAGGTTAGGTTACACTAATTTTAGTACGTTTTGTTCCTACCAGCCTATTGGTTCCTTGGTGCGTCAATTACTTAAAATCAATCTATAATAAAAGGGAGCTATATCTAAATCCCGATTTTCTCGAAACTGGGCAGACATCACTCTAGGCTCCATTCAGTACTTTATGCTAAATTTCGTGCAAATCGAAGGATATATAGGGACTTTGGTGCACCATTAACATGAAATCGGACGAAACTATATATGGGAGATATATCTAAATCTGGACCGATTTTCTTAAAACTTGGCAGACATCACTCTAGACTTTGGTGCATCATTTATATGAAATCAGACGAAACTATATATGGGAGCTATATATAAATCTGGACCGATTTTCACGAAACTTGGCAGACATCATTCTAGGCTCAATTCAGTACGTTATACTAAATTTCGTGCAAATCGACATATATATAGGGCCTTTGGTGCACCATTTACCTTAAATCGGACGAAAATATATATGGGAGCTATATCTAAATCTAAATCCGATTTTCACGAAACTTGGCAGACATTATTCTAGGCTCAATTCAGTACGTTATACTAAATTTCGTGCAAATTGACAGATACAGTATTGTTCGAAACCTAAGCAACTTTTTCTTAGTACGTAGTCATGGTCTTATATGATATCGTTAAATTGATTTATAAAAAATATATATTTTATTTACTACTCTACTATGTGTCTATAATATGAAAATGACAACAAATTTAAATTACATTTCTTTGGAAAAAATAAAGAAATGAAAACAAAATTAACTCACAAAGCAGCTGTTCGAAACCTAAGCAACTTTCAATATTTCGTATGATACCCGTTATTGATTGATTCTATAAGATTTGTTAGAATTGTTGTTGGTATAGCTTCCCACTCTGATTTTGAGCAGTTCATTAGTTCATATCTGTTTTTAAGGCGACGTGTTCCAATCCTTCGTTTTAAAATGCTTGAGGTCTGGGATTGAGGTCTGGTGACAAGTTTTGCAAGGAAGTGTTATACTCATTTACAACCTCATATTGGGTATTACAGCTTAGCCAGCTGTTAAAAAGACTTAAAATCGGCCGATATTTTAGGTTCTTAAAATCAAACGTTGTATTTAAGATAGGTCTTACGATTGCAGCAGGCAGACGATGGATTTCGTTACAAGTTCATATGTTTTACAGTTCATAATAAAATTCTCATAAGCAGTGAACATGTTAACTAGTTTTAATTTCTATCGTTTATTTTCTTAAAAAAATCGAAACATACAAATTCGCTATGATATAGAGATTATTGAAATTCGTAAAAGTAAAAAATGTTTCGCTTATGATGAGTTCGGATAACTGAAATTATTTTCTGTTCAAAAATCCAAATTTTTTCCGTTTCAGTAAAGCGCAGTCGACTGTATAGTGTCGACTGTATAATGCAATAGTTAATAAAATAAGCACTTTTCATAATTCAATTTAACAAGATAATAAAAGACTATGATTACTTACTAAGAAAAAGTTGCTTAGGTTTCGAACAATACTGTATATAGGGTCTTTGGTGCACCATTTACCTTAAATCGGACGAATATATATATGGGAGCTATATCTAAATCTGAACCGATTTTTCCCAATTTCAATTCAAATCGGATTATAAATACGACCTGTACGTTGTTTACAATTTAACACCAACAGATGGGCAGACGGACATGCATAAATCGACTCAGAAAGTGATTCTATGCATATTCTCAAAATGAACCATGGGTCTATCTCGATTATTTTTGCCTGTTACAAACATATGCACAAAGACATAATACCCTGTACCACAGTGTGGTGAAGGGTATAATAAAACTACAACTCTATGCATTGACATCAAGATAGTTTTTTTTCAAAAATGTCGGCAGTGACGCAGTTATCCAATCCTTAGTACATGTAACTCCACACGAAGCTACAAAGTAGTACATGAGACCCCACACATAGTAGTTTCTTAAGGGCTTAATCGAAGATATTTGGATCAGTCTTCCAAAACAACGTAGTAAACATCTCAAATAAATTAAAAATGCTAGACAGAAAATATAAATGGAAAGACCACTACAAGAAACATGCTGGTCGTTTTGTAGAGTGGTCGCTGCCAAATGAGGCTTCAATCGAAAAATTTTACACTGGATCTATGTTTGGCATAGTGAAGTACCATGTCGAACCGCCACACAAAAACAATTTAAGCTATAGGGTCATGTTATTGATGTCATATTGACTGATGAACCCAATTACAAACGTTGGTGGCTATGTCAACAAGCCAAATTGAAAGAACCTCACCATGTAACATTTTTAATCAGGCGGGATCATTGGATCTTACTTTTTCGAAAATGAGATTAAATGTTACGTTACAATTGTTTTGTAACAATTAGGGTTCGATAAAGTCCATTGTAAAAAAATTAAATTTAAACAAAAGCTCACGGTCCGAATGGGCGCAGAACCTTTTCATTCTCAATATTTGTTTTCATTGGACATGATTTGCGTGTTATTAACAACTGCAATGAATAGAATACGACAGAAAGAATTGATAGATTACAATTGACTTCTTAAACGGTATGTACATTAGAACTTTTTACCGGGTTAACCTACTTTATGAGGATTCATTTGACACATATGCAAAGGAATTTACAATTGAAACCAACAGGGTTAACGAAATCCGGTTAAATGTAAACGTACTATTATGGTATTATGAAAGTTTACTTTCAACCAGACTGTGTCACATCTCACACAAACAACTAAAGTTTACGTATCTCATAAAAATCTGATCATAATTGCCATCGTTAACACCCTCTGACTTCTCTCTTTGGAGCATCGTAAAGGTTATGATCTACGCCAAGAGATAGCGGCGATTCAAGGCCTCAAAAATATAAGTTACACGCTGTGATTAATATGGCTGATATTGTATTTCAATATTAACGGCATAACTTCGTCTTTGTTATATTATAAATCGATCTAACATTAGTCTACATATTGCGATTAGGATCAGATACTTAATACGATTCATATCAATTTTGAATCCGTATTGGGGATATACAAAAAGAAGGGATTATGTAAATATTATTAGTTTGTGCGAATTCGACATTTTGTTGGGGAGGAATCAAACATGTTGCAAATTTTGTGTGGAATGAATTATGAATGAATTATAGTACGCACATACTTATAAGACTGACAGACTCATTATAGACTGCAAGGGATTTTGGAACAACTCTAGTTTAGTAAAAACGATCAGATTTTTCTGAAATTTTTTCCAGAGGTAGGTATTTTTACCCTAATTATGGGGATATCTTTTTTTCTTGGGGGACGTACCCGGTTACCCGGTTATTTGACCTGGAAGTTCGGGTACGGGTACCCGGTTATATCCGGTTCTACGGATCCGGTTTATATAATATGGATATCAAGGTTATAAAAATACCTTTCCATTGAGTGGTAATATGATGGGGTTATCTCAAACCATTTTGGAGATATTGTCAAAAAACTGGGTTTTGGTCCCCGATTTTTTTGAAAAACTCACTAAAATTCGAAATTGGGTCCATTATAGTCCCTCTCCATCCCAGACTCAAATGATAGACCACGATTTGCCCTTTCCAAAATCGTGCGATATGTGGCTGTATCTATTGGGGATCAAAAGATATGGGCCTTAGAACCCTATAAAAACAAGGAAATTCTGTCGCGTAGCCGGTGTCGGTATCTGAGATAACCCCATCATATTACCACTCAATGGAAAGGTATTTTTATAACCTTTAAAATGATACCCATATTACATTAACCGGATCCGTAGAACCGGATATAACCGGGTACCCGTACTCGAACTTCCGGGTCAAATAACCGGGTAACCGGGTACGTCCCCCAAGAAAAAAAGATATCCTCATAATTAGGGTAAAAATACCTACCTCCGGAAAAAAATTTCAGAAAAATCTGATCGTTTTTACTAAACTAGAGTTAAGCCTCGATCTACAATGTCCTATATGCTTAGTGCAACCATTGCCAATCACCACGCATTTTGTTGGAAATGAAAATATATTCATAGTACTCACCATTCCTGCAAATAAATCAAGTAATTTAGCGCAATATAAAAAAAACATTTGCAATTCTATACTTACACTTTAGCCAAAAATGTATTTCACTCTTAAAAAGAACATAAACATTGGCTCTGAAAGAATTCGTTGACACAAACACAACCTTTTTCACGTTACAGTCAGTTGCATTTAATAGAAACCGATTTATTTATCACAAACAAGCAAAACAACTCAATCGATACCATTCCGCGAATAAAACAATTTACAAATTTTTATATATTTTTCACTAATTATTGTTTTCATTTTTTCTTCTACTTTCAAACCGTTATGTTAAAGGTTACCACATTGACGAGTTTACGTCGAAAGTCGCAACAAAGCCGTTTTGAAATAAATTACGGCGGCAGTTTAAACCAGTAAGGAAAGTAGTAAAGTCGGACGGGGCCGACTTTATGATACCCTTCACCACTTTGGGTGTATTCAACAGGACCATTAAAATGAAATTGGATGAACTAAAATAGTTGATATTTATTTAAATGTGAATCTACCTAGATATATCCATAAAGTATGTAAATCGACTTCAAACAAATATAAATAGGTCATCCGTTGGGCTATGTCTGTACTTCTGGAAAACGCAACTACGTAATTCTATGCTAAATTTTGTAAGTTGTGCAAAATTTGATGTCAATCTGACTAACATGAGGAGTTTGATGCCCAATTTACCTGAAACCGGGGGAAAATATATATGGAAGCTCTATCCAAATATTAAGCGATTTGAAACAAACTTGTCACAGATTAGTTTGTTCTAATTTCAGAAAGTTTTGTTCCTATCAGCTCATTGGTTCCTTGGTGCGTCAATTACTTAAAATCAATCTATAATAAAAGGGAGCTATATCTAAATCTGGACCGATTTTCACGAAAAAAGCAGACATCACTCTAGGCTCAATTCAGTACGTTATGCCAAATGTCGTGCAAATCGAAAGGTATATAGCGACTTTGGTGCACCATTTACATGAAATCGGACGAAACTATATATGGGAGCTATATAGAAATCTGGACCGATTTTCTCGAAACTTGGCAGATATCACTCTAGGCTCATTTCAGTACGTTATGCCAAATTTCGTGCAAATCGAAGGATATATAGGGACTTTGGTGCACTATTTACATGAAATCGGACAAAACTGTATATGAGAGCTATATCTAAATCGGGGCCGATTTTCTCGAAACTTGGCAGACATCACTCTAGGCTTAATGCAGTAGGTTATGCCAAATTTCGTGCAAATCGAAAGATATATAGGGACTTTGGGGCACCATTTACATTAAATCGGACGAAACTATATATGGGAGGTATATCTAAATCTGAACCGATTTTCTCAAAACTTGGTAGACATGACTCTGGGCTCAATTCAGTACGTTATGCCAAATTTCGTGCAAATCGAAGGATATATAGGGACTTTGGTGCACCATTTACATGAAATCGGACGAAACTATATATGGGAGCTATATCTTAATCTGGACCGATTTTCACGAAACTTGGCAGACATAATTCTAGGCTCAATTCAGTACGTTATGCCAAATTTCGTGCAAATCGAAGGATATATAGGGATTTTGGTGCACCATTTACATGAAATCGGACGAAACTATATATGGGAGGTATATCTAAATCTGAACCGATTTTCTCAAAACTTGGCAGACATGACTCTGGGCTCAATTCAGTACGTTATGCCAAATTTCGTGCAAATCGAAGGATATATAGGGACTTTGGTGCACCATTTACATGAAATCGGACGAAACTATATATGGGAGCTATATCTTAATCTGGACCGATTTTCACGAAACTTGGCAGACATAATTCTAGGCTCAATTAAGTGCGTTATGCCAAATTTGGTGCAAATCGAAGGATATATAGGGATTTTGGTGCACCATTTACATGAAATCGGACGAAACTATATATGGGAGCTATATCTAAATCTGGACCGATGTTCACGAAACTTGGCAGACATGACTCTGGGCTCAATTCAGTACGTTATGCCAAATTTCGTGCAAATCGAAGGATATATAGGGACTTTGGTGCACCATTTACATGAAATCGGACGAAACTATATATGGGAGCTATATCTTAATCTGGACCGATTTTCACGAAACTTGGCAGACATAATTCTAGGTTCAATTCAGTACGTTATGCCAAATTTGGTGCAAATCGAAGGATATATAGGGATTTTGGTGCACCATTTACATGAAATCGGACGAAACTATATATGGGAGCTATATCTAAATCTGGACCGATTTTCACGAAAATTGGCAGACATCATTCTAGACCTAAATGATTAGGCTGTACCAAATTTCGTGCAAATCGAAAGATATATAGGGACCGTTTACATTAAATCGGTTAAATATATATATGGGAGCTATATCTAAATCTGAACCGATTTTTCCCAATTTCAATAGGGTTCGTCCTTGGGCCGAATAAGTGACCTATGCCAATTTTCATCCAATTCGGATAATAAATGCGGCCTGTACTTTGTTTACAATTTAACATGGACAGACAGACGGACAGACGGACAGACGGACGGACGGACGGACATGCATAAATCGACTTAGAAAGTGATTCTATGCATATTCTCAAAAGGAACCATGTTTCTATCTCGATTATTTTTGCCTGTTACAAACATATGCACAAAGACATAATACCCTGTACCACAGTGTGGTGAAGGGTATAAAAACAGCTGCCTTCGATCCAAATGTCATGAAGTAAAACGTAAAATGTCATGAAGTAAAACAAATATAGTATAGAAAAATATTTAAATGGAAAATGGACATAGTCCACGGCTCGAATGTGTTATACCCTACACCCCAATGAGGATATGCAAAAGCTGATTTTATAATTACATATGTATTAGAACCGCCTATATACTAATCGATAGTTTAGTGTCTCAAACATTCCGAGGATCACTGATGAAGGGAGTCTTTCATAGACGAGCTGAAGGGAGTCTTTCATAGACGAGCTGAAGGGAGTCTTTCATAGACGAGCTGAAGGGAGTCTTTCATAGACGAGCTGAAGGGAGTCTTTCATAGACGAGCTGAAGGGAGTCTTTCATAGACGAGCTGAAGGGAGTCTTTCATAGACGAGCTGAAGGGAGTCTTTCATAGACGAGCTGAAGGGAGTCTTTCATAGACGAGCTGAAGGGAGTCTTTCATAGACGAGCTGAAGGGAGTCTTTCATAGACGAGCTGAAGGGAGTCTTTCACAGACGAGCTGAAGGGAGTCTTTCACAGACGAGCTGAAGGGAGTCTTTCATAGACGAGCTGAAGGGAGTCTTTCATAGACGAGCTGAAGGGAGTCTTTCACAGACGAGCTGAAGGGAGTCTTTCATAGACGAGCTGAAGGGAGTCTTTCATAGACGAGCTGAAGGGAGTCTTTCATAGACGAGCTGAAGGGAGTCTTTCATAGACGAGCTGAAGGGAGTCTTTCATAGACGAGCTGAAGGGAGTCTTTCACAGACGAGCTGAAGGGAGTCTTTCATAGACGAGCTAAAGGGAGTCTTTCATAGACGAGCTGAAGGGAGTCTTTCATAGACGAGCTGAAGGGAGTCTTTCATAGACGAGCTGAAGGGAGTCTTTCATAGACGAGCTGGAGGGTGTCTTTCATAGACGAGCTGAAGGGACTCTTTCATAGACGAGCTGAAGGGAGTCTTTCATAGACGAGCTGAAGGGAGTCTTTCATAGACGAGCTGGAGGATGTCTTTCAGACGAGCTGAAGGGAGTCTTTCATAGACGAGCTGGAGGGTGTCTTTCATAGACGAGCTGAAGGGAGTCTTTCATAGACGAGCTGAAGGGAGTCTTTCATAGACGAGCTGAAGGGAGTCTTTCATAGACGAGCTGAAGGGAGTCTTTCATAGACGAGCTGAAGGGAGTCTTTCATAGACGAGCTGAAGGGAGTCTTTCATAGACGAGCTGAAGGGAGTCTTTCATAGACGAGCTGAAGGGAGTCTTTTATTGACTAGCTGAAGGGAGTCATTTATAGAAAAGCTGAAGGGAGTCTTTCATAGACGAGCTGAAGGGAGTCTTTCATAGACGAGCTGAAGGGAGTATTTTATTGACTAGCTGAAGGGAGTCATTTATAGAAAAGCTGAAGGGAGTCTTTCATAGACGAGCTGAAGGGAGTCTTTTGTAGGCGAGCTTGGTGCACCATTTAAATACATGGACTGACAGTCTTATTTTTATTCTCAAAAATAAATATAGATCATTCTCGTTTCCTTTATTAACATATGCACAAATATAAAGTATCTGTACCACAGATTTGAGAAGGTTGTAGAAATAAAACACTCTTCGTTTAGTTTTCGTTTCTTTATTAAAGAATTATGCATTTTTTGTGATTTCTTATTATTTTGTTCTTTATATACACATTGAGGATAGAGAATTGTAGTTGCTGATCATCTGAATCATAAAAAACGATGTAATAAAATGCAAAAGTTATTTTGTATTGGTATTTGCAAAAATACTCTGTTTATCTTGTCGTAGTTTCTTAAAAATTGGTTATCCGTATCTCTTAGAAGCATATTTATTCTTTACTCCCTATTATTCTAACAACAATGACCATCATGATTATGGTGATCATGATGATTTGCTGTACCAGATTCGCGATAATGTATTTTATTGTTATCTTGATTGTTTTCTTGATTTTCTATATTATCAGACTTTGTTGTAGCGAATTCACCCAAATCTCTTCGCATAGCATATGCATCCTCACCATCGGCGTAGTACTTGGGCTCAATTTCTATGATTTTAAATTTCAACGTATTGGTATAGAGGTTTAAGGCGGCACGATTACTTTTGCGGACATGCAACGAAACATACTGTGCTTCGAAACACTCCACCATTGCTTTGGATGCTTGATTCATAAGTTTTTGAGCTAAACCTAAACGACGATAGGAACGTTTAACGGCCAGTGATGTAATGTGGCCACGTTTGCTATCCTCACCGGATTCGGGTTCTTCCATTTTAGCCAAAACATAACCGACAATATTGCCCTTATCGTCTTCGGCCACGTAGCTAAGTTGTGGCCATGTAAGTCCGTGATAGAAGTAATATTTCATTTGATAGTTTTCGGGCAGGCATAGCAAATTGCAATGTTGCATTGCCATTAAATCTTCAGGTTTAGCACAGCGAATATTCATGGTGATAGGTAAGTATGTATTACAAGTTTACAAATGATTCGAAATTAGTCTTTTCTTATTTTTCTACTTTTTGCATGCGACTGTGTTGTTCCACCTATAGAATCTGTTGATTTTTCCGGAGTTGCGGGTGAGCCGTCTGGATTTGTCTGTCCCAAGAGTTCTCGTACTAATCTGAATTTAGACAAGAATGCTTTCCAAATTAGGAACCAGCCTGAAATGAGAAAATGTTATAACAAATTAATGTTAAATTTACAGTGAAATTAAATGTTAAGCTAGAGATACGAACGTAAAAAATACGGCTTGGGCCCTGATTTCTGGAGATATGGGCCTCCAAAGTTCCGTTGGGACCTTTGTATTTTCTCATATGTTTAAAATTCACTAAGGCAATATGGTTATCATTTCAAAGCATTTGAAGCCCTGTTATAATCAGGGCCCCAAGGACTACATGTGGTAAAAATTTCAAAACGGGAGGGGGCCCTAAACTAGACTTGTTCCAAAAATACATTCGGGCACTGGGTTCAATCGCTGAATATCACTCGATGGGCTCAAACATTGAATTTGAACTTGGTACAATTATTGCGATGGGCAATCAATGGATGAAATCCGATACTCCAATTGTGAGCGAGGTAACAAAAGTGATGGGTTGCCATCTTCAGAAACATAATTTGGACTGGTGAAATATATTTATAGCTAACAAAGAATCACAAAAATGCATTTTTCTATATTAATATAACGTTTTGCTAATTCAAATTATTTCCCATCATGAACAATTCCGTGCATGGCAAAAATCACCAAAAAGCACATTGTTTAATACGTGTTCAAATTCATATGTACTCATGTATGTGTATGCTTAAGACTAAGTAGAAATCATTTCTTTCAAAAATATTGATAAGGTCAAAGTTTCACAACAAAAATACTAATATGATTTAATGACAATGCGAAAAAAGAACACCATTCATTAAGGCAATTCGATTGATATCTATGGAGAGGAGTTCGCGTGTATTGTATTATTTAGTGACGTCACAACAATTTTACATCACCAACAATTAAACATGTAAATAATATTCAATGGAGCAGCAGGTCTTACCCAATAATATAATGGCAGCAACAATTGTTACAGAAGCTAACACAGTAAAAACGAGTGCCAATGTTGAGGCTAAAGACATTTTTCTAACTCTCTAGAATTTGGACTAGCGTATGGGATACTATGTCGTTTTACACTGATATTACGTTGTCTTTATACACAAAACAATAGAACATATCTTTTGTCAACGTTATATGTTTTCTATTACAAATGAATAAATAATATTGGGGTTTGAACAAACAAAAATCACTAAATTGTATAGAAATAATAATAATAAAACACTGAGTACGCGCTGTTTTTAACACGATACAATTACTACTTAGCTACACATAAATAAAGTTGAATAACAACAACAAATCTGGCATCAAAAACATATGTTTAATGATTATGTTATTTGCTTCTTCTTTACGAAGCTATATTTGTCATTCACATTGAATGATATGACTCATATGGGAAAGCTGCGAATACAGTTGGCAACACAAAATTGCGTATAGCGACAGTCAAGAAACCGGCGACTTTGGTCGTTATAAGCGATATTAACCAAGTGTAGGTCATATATATTATACCCTTCACCACACTGTGGTACAGGGTATTATGTCTTTGTGCATATGTTTGTAACAGGCAAAAATAATCGAGATAGAAACATGGTTCCTTTTGAGAATATGCATAGAATCACTTTCTAAGTCGATTTATGCATGTCCGTCCGTCCGTCCGTCTGTCCGTCTGTCTGTCCATGTTAAATTGTAAACAAAGTACAGGCCGCATTTATTATCCGAATTGGATGAAAATTGGCATAGGTCACTTATTCGGCCCAAGGACGAACCCTATTGAAATTGGGAAAAATCGGTTCAGATTTAGATATAGCTCCCATATATATATTTAACCGATTTAATGTAAACGGTCCCTATATATCTTTCGATTTGCACGAAATTTGGTACAGCCTAATCATTTAGGTCTAGAATGATGTCTGCCAATTTTCGTGAAAATCGGTCCAGATTTAGATATAGCTCCCATATATAGTTTCGTCCGATTTCATGTAAATGGTGCACCAAAATCCCTATATATCCTTCGATTTGCACCAAATTTGGCATAACGTACTGAATTGAACCTAGAATTATGTCTGCCAAGTTTCGTGAAAATCGGTCCAGATTAAGATATAGCTCCCATATATAGTTTCGTCCGATTTCATGTAAATGGTGCACCAAAGTCCCTATATATCCTTCGATTTGCACGAAATTTGGCATAACGTACTGAATTGAGCCCAGAGTCATGTCTGCCAAGTTTCGTGAACATCGGTCCAGATTTAGATATAGCTCCCATATATAGTTTCGTCCGATTTCATGTAAATGGTGCACCAAAATCCCTATATATCCTTCGATTTGCACCAAATTTGGCATAACGCACTTAATTGAGCCTAGAATTATGTCTGCCAAGTTTCGTGAAAATCGGTCCAGATTAAGATATAGCTCCCATATATAGTTTCGTCCGATTTCATGTAAATGGTGCACCAAAGTCCCTATATATCCTTCGATTTGCACGAAATTTGGCATAACGTACTGAATTGAGCCCAGAGTCATGTCTGCCAAGTTTTGAGAAAATCGGTTCAGATTTAGATATACCTCCCATATATAGTTTCGTCCGATTTCATGTAAATGGTGCACCAAAATCCCTATATATCCTTCGATTTGCACGAAATTTGGCATAACGTACTGAATTGAGCCTAGAATTATGTCTGCCAAGTTTCGTGAAAATCGGTCCAGATTAAGATATAGCTCCCATATATAGTTTCGTCCGATTTCATGTAAATGGTGCACCAAAGTCCCTATATATCCTTCGATTTGCACGAAATTTGGCATAACGTACTGAATTGAGCCCAGAGTCATGTCTACCAAGTTTTGAGAAAATCGGTTCAGATTTAGATATACCTCCCATATATAGTTTCGTCCGATTTAATGTAAATGGTGCCCCAAAGTCCCTATATATCTTTCGATTTGCACGAAATTTGGCATAACCTACTGCATTAAGCCTAGAGTGATGTCTGCCAAGTTTCGAGAAAATCGGCCCAGATTTAGATATAGCTCTCATATACAGTTTTGTCCGATTTCATGTAAATAGTGCACCAAAGTCCCTATATATCCTTCGATTTGCACGAAATTTGGCATAACGTACTGAAATGAGCCTAGAGTGATATCTGCCAAGTTTCGAGAAAATCGGTCCAGATTTCTATATAGCTCCCATATATAGTTTCGTCCGATTTCATGTAAATGGTGCACCAAAGTCGCTATATACCTTTCGATTTGCACGACATTTGGCATAACGTACTGAATTGAGCCTAGAGTGATGTCTGCTTTTTTCGTGAAAATCGGTCCAGATTTAGATATAGCTCCCTTTTATTATAGATTGATTTTAAGTAATTGACGCACCAAGGAACCAATGAGCTGATAGGAACAAAACTTTCTGAAATTAGAACAAACTAATCTGTGACAAGTTTGTTTCAAATCGCTTAATATTTGGATAGAGCTTCCATATATATTTTCCCCCGGTTTCAGGTAAATTGGGCATCAAACTCCTCATGTTAGTCAGATTGACATCGAATTTTGCACAACTTACAAAATTTAGCATAGAATTACGTAGTTGCGTTTTCCAGAAGTACAGACATAGCCCAACGGATGACCTATTTATATTTGTTTGAAGTCGATTTACATACTTTATGGATATATCTAGGTAGATTCACATTTAAATAAATATCAACTATTTTAGTTCATCCAATTTCATTTTAATGGTCCTGTTGAATACACCCAAAGTGGTGAAGGGTATCATAAAGTCGGCCCCGTCCGACTTTACTACTTTCCTTACTGGTTATACATAGTAATTTTAAGACACATATTTTGTTTTGATATATAAATAATGAAATAAATTCAAGTAGTTGAATACTGAAGATACATTTTTGTAATTACTTACAGCCTGTTTTTGTAAAATTCTAAACGAACGAATTCGAGTGACTTACGACCAAACTCCTTGGTTTTGAAAAATGTGTCATTTATTTTTGTTTTGAATCAAGAAACATTTTTTTACATAAATAAAGGTTTGGTAGTAATTCGTTCGAATTGTTTCGTTTTGAATTTTACAAAAACAGGCTGTTAATATTTTACTTTAATGTTTTCGTAAGTCAATTCAGAGTAGTTCTTATTCAAATGATTTTTATCTACTACTTTTAATGAATAATTATAGAGCTTGAACATATGTTACATGAAAATAAATACTATTCTTTAAAATTTATATTTTTAATTTGGTCTAAGTTTATTTTGTAGTATACTGGTCATATAAGGCTTTTTTGGCTTTGAAATTAATAAATAAATTTATAATAATAATAATATTGTACATTTACACTGATACGTGTATCACAGAAAGAATGAAAAATATAATATATATTGTATAGAAATTAAATTCTTAAGAACGAAATAATAAAACATGACACTATCTTTGAGCAGGTGGGGTTTCGGTATTTTGTGAGAAATATTTTTCTTCGCAGGTTTCGTCGTTATCATTTATAGGAAAAATCACATACAACAAATAGTTACAACCGATATGTCGTAATTAGAGATGTCGTTACAAGCAATATTCTTTTGTGTGGGCTATAAAGGGCAGAAAAAAGTTTGTCTTCTGACGGCTGACAAGAAAGTCGCATTTAAAAGAGCTAATGACGCCAACGGGCTTAAAAAATTACAATCTACCAAATCTAGTCTACCGAACTAGTTTACCGAAATAGTTTATCATCGAATACAAATTTGAGCGAAAATTGTTTATAAGATCTCGTTTTTATACAACAGTAATCCAAAGTATTCATAGATTGGACGGTGGATGGTGTCTACATATGGTGTATGGTCCTATATCTTCTATTTTAATAGAAAGTGGACTAGCTGGAGGAGGACAGCCATCTGTTTTTAAAAATAAAAAAAAAAAAACAGAAAAGCGGCAGTTTTGGCAGCGGCAGCATAACACTAATTAAAAGTCAATATAGTGTAAAAACGTGACCGACATTTGGGAGGCGCCGTAATGCGGGGTCTTACAAAAAAGGAGAATAAAAAATACTAAATACTTAATACTTTGTTTGAAAACCAGGCTTTATCTCACCTAAATGCCGACATTCGGGTGGTTCCATTATATAATGCCTATACTTAAAAATGGATCAGGATTTTTTTTTTCATATATATCTCATTTTCAATACCAAGCTTCGTTATATTTGCTAATGCTAAGCAAATATAACGTGCTCTTATAATGATTCCAATAGACGGACTACGACATTGAATTTTATTCAGATAAAGAATAAATATTTCAATGGGACTTGGTTTAATATTTCGAGGTGGCTCAAACGAAAGGAAAAATTTATATTTTTGGTTCCATAAATCACCAAATTAGCGGTGTAGAATAAGAGTATTTACGTATGTTTATTTTAATAAAATTAAAGAAATGTATACCAAAAATATGACATTTCATTGGACATTTAACCCAGACAACACAACAGAATTTTTCTTGAAATCATGAAGATACAGCAGTATAGAAGGCAAACCATTAAACAAAATAGTTTAGATAAAGGTGGTATTGCCATTTAAAGGTTATAGGGTTCCTTTATATTCTTTGTGTGTTGAAATGGGCCTATGCTGATAACATTTTCACCCTCCGACAACACAAAATTTTAAACTAGTATATGCTCATCTTTGTTTAATGATTTACATCGGTACAAGAAGTATTCGCACTAAATCGGAATAAATTAACTTGAATCTGTCTAGAACAAAAAATAAAATATTATATCCTACATATAATCGTTGAGAGTACAAGCAGTTTCATAGACACATAGAGATCAAATATCGATATTTGTCGATTAACTTGATATAGATATTATGTACATCAAAATTTGTTCAATTTGTGAATTTTGGATATAGAAACAGTCAATGTTTGGAAGATACTAAAGGAATTATAAAAATTTTAATTTTAGTGTTTACAACTGTTGCCGTAATTTTACGTTCCACACAGGTACATACGTTGGATCATTACATGTGTTGCTATCCAGATTATTGTTCGTCTTGGAATTGCTTTGTAGACTTTCGGTAAAATGAAATAATTCCATAACTGTTGTCTACGACACCATGCTACAACAGCGATATGTATTGTTTTAAGGCCGAGGCATGTTAAATTGTTTGACATTGCGGAGGTCCATATTTTGTTGCCAACGATGCCGGTTGTATCTTTTCTAGTAAAAGTTGTATAGACAACGGTTACCCCACACCTATAGTCTACATTGGTCCACATAAACGTATATAACAATTGCCCATTAAAAACAACACAACATCGGAGAAGCTGCACTATATTATTTTCTAACATGCCCACAATAAGATGTATCCACCACATATTTCCATACATTTGTTGTAGTCAGAGGTTAGAATTTTCTCACAAATACAAATTAACATATTTAAAATAAATATATATAGCAAATAATTATTAAATACCTTATTTGTTGATGCCAGTTTTTTATTTCTTCAAAAAATAGTTTAGTATTGTACAAATAATTATTATTTTCGGCCAGAATATTACAAACACCACGCGAAAATTGTATATACGAATGGGGAGCGGACAGAAGAACAGCTGATTACAGTGAAATGACATCTGGTGTTGCTACTATTTTTTCTAACGGCAATCACTGTAGAATAATAACACAGTGTAAAACAACAGGAAAATAGAATAATTATTACAAAAAACGCAATTAATTTACACTTTATTAGATAGAATGATAATGAAAATGCAATATTTAATATAAATTATTTTATATTTAATTCAAAAAGTTTTATATATAAAAACATTTAGTACACTTTATCCAACTGTGCAAAACTAACAATTGTAGGTTATGTTCAGCTGTTCGGAATTATTTGCCTTCCATTGTTGTTTATTGTTATTTAATATTAAGAAGTTTTAAGAATATAATTTACTGAACATGTTGCGAAGAGCTACGGTTATTCTCACCAATCAAGTGCGCTTGAATACCCTTTCGCTGTCTCGTCCATTTGCCTCTGCTCCAGGTGCAGCAGCAAAACAAGAAAAGTGGGATTTATATGCCGGTGTTCTGGTTGAGAGGCTGCCCGTTGTATCCAAAGAGTTAAATGCTTTAGAAAAAGAATTCCAAGAATATTTGTGGCGTGTTGAATTTGAAAAATCTCTGAAATCCGACAGTGAACTTCAACATGAACGTGATTTGAAGCAGGCTGAACTTTTAAAGAAAGGACAAGTAGATTTGGATGAAGCCGCATCGAAGCAAACTGCCCAAGATCTGAAGGATGCATATACCGAAGAACTGAATAAATTCGAGAAAGCTTCACGTACAACAGCTGACGACAAAGCCAACAATATATTGTCCACAAATCGTTGTTTAGACGACACATTATACCTATTGGTGGAACAAACCGTGGGTTCTAAAAAACATTTCCTCCTGCCCCAAGGTCCACGTTTGGATGGTGAAACCATGCGCCAAGCTGCCGAACGTATTGTACGTGAAAAATGTGGCGACCAATTAGATTTGCTCTTCTACGGCAATGCTCCCTGTGGTTTTTACAAATATAAGTATCCTGCATCAGTAAGGGATCAATCAGTGGGTGCTAAGGTATTCTTTTTCAGAGCCTCGCTTAAAAATGGAAATGTGGATAAAAATATTAGCAAAAATTTCGCCTGGATGCAAAAGGATGCATTGAGTACTAAGCTAAACAACGAACGATATGTTGAAAGTGTTCAAAAATTTTTATTTTAGTTTAATATTACGATCGATGGAATAAAGTTAAATTAATGATTGTATACTTAAATTTATCATGGAGTTATTTACAATTTATGGGTATAGAAAATATAAACATGGTTGTATATCCATTAAGAAGTAAAGGGTGGGATAATAATTTGTCCCACCTACCATGCAGAAAATGTTGCTCTAAAATCTTCGATTTAATGTAGGTTTGATAAAAATATCAGGATGTGCAATCTGTTGATTAAATCGGATACTCCATTCGATTTATATGCAAATGACTAGTTTTCGTGGGGGAGCTACCAGAAGGGTATATCTCCGGGATTGATAAAGGTTTGGTAAAAATATAACTTTGTGCATAATTTGGATGAAAGTTAATGTTCCGTTCGATGTATATATTCATTCATAAATGGGTCGTTTATTTTGAAAGGGGTTTAAGTCCATTTTAGGTTTGATAGAAATGTCTGCCAAACCTATTACGTTAACATTACATGATAGAATATATCATGTTGGCCAATACTATCCTTCTCCGAATTTCAAAAATGATGTAATTGGTTTTATTTATGGCGGTACCACGATATATAAAATATTTAACTACTCGAAGGTGTTGTTCTAAAGTTACACACTTTGTCCGAGTCTACTGGACGACTTGCGCGTTGATAGCATCAGCTTGTTCTTCTCGCCATTTACAGCCAGACCCGACAAATATCAGTAAAATTAAAATTTATGATAACTTTTTTATATCTATCGGTAGGGCTTAACGACTGCTTTATTTTGATCGTTAAACTAGCGAATATTTTCTATAATTAACGATGTTAAAATTTGCAGTTATCGGCAATTCTGTCGTTAAGCAGTTACAGAATAGCACTACTGACATATCAGTGCCCAATTATAACTTCCGTCATTATGCTTATTTCAGTTTTTCACAGGTTTAACAGCAAGTTAGTTAGCTGGCACTTACGTCGAAGAATGTCTCAATAATTCGAAAAAGATGACAAATGGGTGGTTTGATTGAGTTAACGATTACTGGACCTCTAGATTGTGATCCTCGTCTTTTTCAATTACCATAAAATCGCAATGTTCTGGTAGTCGTGGAAGGAGTAAACCGAAAAGCTATACAGCCTTTGTTAAACTATTAGCCAATTTCTGGGAGGAGTGGACCTATATTTCCCATCTTCGAACTTTATTTAAGCTTGAAAAAAAATACGATGTACAAACTTTGGAGGGGGACATATCCAAACTACAAGTAAATATGGCAGACATGTATTAATAAACAAGGATCATATGCAGAATATTCTGTCCCAACAAGATATGGAAGATGGAGTGGGGAATCAAACGGAACCCAAACCAGAATGGTCAAGGATTATGTGGCTACAGCACTCTGAGACCGTCATGTCCATTATGATCATCCATGAAAAGATAGAGAGATAAGGAGAAATCTATGTTTGAAACAGTATCGATGGCTATAGAGATCGGATAGAAGATATATTACGTGTCAATATCTTTAGGTTACTAATTATGCTTTAGATTAGAGCAGGTTCAGTTGTTGTAATGATTCCTGTCATTACTCTTATTTCAGCTTTGCTCAGGTTCAACAGTGAATGTGTCCTTTTGGTAGAAGGATTCGGCAAAAAGGATCTTGACACATTGCACCTAGGTTCGTTGTGCTAAAGTTCATAGGCTCTTTCGTCGAAGAACGCCTAAAATTTCCAATAAAAATGACATATGGGGGGTTTGATTGAGTCATCAATTGTTAGATCTGTGGATTGAAGTCCTCGTCTAGCTAATTCGTCTGCTCATCATTGATATAACAAGATTTGATGGATTTAAAAGCCGATTGACTATCCACGAAGTTAGTCACCGGTTCAAAGACCTCTGTATCAGACTTTTTATCAATTCCTCTGCCTTCCAAATCGCGAAGTTTTTAGCTTGGAAAACCGGGAGAAGTAATAAGTTACTACAGCAGAGTTATATTTTCCTATTTTCTTCACAAAATATTGGTCTGTTCCCGTACTGCATGAATCTACTCGATTTTACTAAAGGAAAAAATTGTTATCGTAGTAAAAAGTAGTAGGTTCTTGCAGTACGGGAACAGACCATATACCTTTATTATTAAGTATGTTCTTCATGGTACAATAATAAAAGGTAACAGCAAATCCCAGCTGATTTGATTCCAACGTAATACTAGTGTCAATGTGAATTTGACAAATTATGTTTTTAAAAATCACCCAACAGGAAAATTGGAAAAGCATACAATTTGAAATTGTTCTTTATTACATGTGCTCCCGTATTCAATTTACTCAATCTGCCTGCTGGGAAAGTTTGAGGAAGCAAATCTTTCTTCAAGGAATAACTCGCTATTCCCAGCATTTTCATATGTGTTACACATATAAGTGGCAATGGCTCAATTATGGGAAAGATCTGGAAGCGATAGAAATATAAATTTCATAGATTTTCATTCATGTTTTTCAATTTTTATTTTGAGAATTCGAAAATATTTCATTTTCAAAATAAAAATAATTTGATGATAATTTGTTTGTTTGTTTACATTTTTCTGTCAAATGAGTTGACACTAGTAGAACTTACAACAACAAATTTCCATGTGGTTGTTGTATCGTTTTTTGTACAACAACACTTGCTGTTACCTTCTATTATTATACCATGTATGTTCTTCTTCTTCCGACATATGGGGAATTTAAAGTGGGTGGAATTTAAAGTGAATTAAGTATGTTCGTTTGTTTATATCAGCTGTTTGTTATAATTTGTAAACAAACAAAACACTACAAATAAAAATAATGTTGGTAACGTTTATTTTGATTTTGTATCCTTAAACATTAAAATGATCTACGAAAACGCAAGAACAAATAACATATTTTCTCTAGCTATTCATTTTTTTACTCATTGTTATTATTTCCAAACTTTTTGTTGTTGTAATAAGCTGTATAGGTACATCTTTTTTACAGGATGCTATTCGTTTAGTTTTTAATCTCTTTTTCATTTTTACTACCAGTAAATTCTTACTGAGTAAATGTTACTGAAAAAGTAAACGAAAATAACTATTGTAACATGTCTACGACAATTTATGTGTCATGTAGTCTAAGTCGCCATTAATGTTTATAAAGTACTGTGTTGGAGTTGCCATAGTTTCAGATCACATACCGATAGATGTCTGTCCACTGTAAACAAAAACAATTGAATCCGTATATTGCAAAATATTTTTGTTTTTTTCATAATAAAAATTAAGGATTCATTTCGAAATGAATAATTGTGATAATATAGAAATAAAGGTTGAAAATGAAGCTTTGCAAGATGATAGTGATGAAGACAGCAATGCACAATATGAAGAATATAGTTTTTCAACCTATGGTGACTATGAACAGAAAGAAGAGAAGCATATTCCTATGGACGATATTGAAAGCGACGAGCAGGAAACACCACACAATGAATCAAACGAAAACCGGGAAGCAACATCTTCAAAGAACTCTTCTAAACCTAAAATAAAACGTCAAAGCAAAGCGGCTGCAATTACACATTTACTGGAACACGGATGGTCCTCGAAAAGCTATAACGAATTAAGGAAAAATATGCCTGAACCAGACTTCAGTCAAATTTCAGGTAATTAGTTATTTTATTTTATAGTTAAGTTTTATTAATTACCTTATACGGTTATATTCTTCATTTCAGAATATTTAACAACAAGTATTAACGAGGCACAACAGTATGTCCATCAGGAATTAAGTATGTTCGTTTGTTTATATCAGCTGTTTGTTATAATTTGTAAACAAACAAAACACTACAAATAAAAATAATGTTGGTAACGTTTATTTTGATTTTGTATCCTTAAACATTAAAATGATCTACGAAAACGCAAGAACAAATAACATATTTTCTCTAGCTATTCATTTTTTTACTCATTGTTATTATTTCCAAACTTTTTGTTGTTGTAATAAGCTGTATAGGTACATCTTTTTTACAGGATGCTATTCGTTTAGTTTTTAATCTCTTTTTCATTTTTACTACCAGTAAATTCTTACTGAGTAAATGTTACTGAAAAAGTAAACGAAAATAACTATTGTAACATGTCTACGACAATTTATGTGTCATGTAGTCTAAGTCGCCATTAATGTTTATAAAGTACTGTGTTGGAGTTGCCATAGTTTCAGATCACATACCGATAGATGTCTGTCCACTGTAAACAAAGACAATTGAATCCGTATATTGCAAAATATTTTTGTTTTTTTCATAATAAAAATTAAGGATTCATCACATGTGCACTTTTTCACATGACAGTGATCAATTGATTACTAGAGGTCACCTTTGACCCGTTGGAAAAACCAATCCGACTTCCTGAGAGGCTTTGTCATTTAGCTAGCTTATTCCGGCTACAATATCCTCCCCAACAATGGTTCGTTCTTTGGTAGATACACTCTGTTTAAAATTCCCAGAACTTCAAATTCGAATCACTATTTACAAATTTAAAGAGTTGTCATATGCCGTAGATGTACAATTTTCGATTTATTCGTTTTGGGGAATCAACTTTACAAGTCAACTTGCCTGAGATGTCGGTTAGAGTCAAATGACTCAGAGTTTTTAATTTTGATAAAGATACCCGATTCAGCAGAGTCAATTTTCCCTGACTATTCGCATCAAAATCGTAATTTGTTATCATTATCGAATAGTGAAGATAGTTACCAATCATTATTTTAGCATTTTTCAGGCTCTAGGAATATCTGTAATCTTGTTTTTGTCATCAGTGTTTCTGGATGC